>NW_009190115.1:0-6492 GCF_000690835.1 Fulmarus glacialis
ACCCCCTGCCCTCCCCCCCCTGGAATGACTTACAATGAGCACAGCTACCACTGCTCCCTGAATGAGTCCTGTTAAAACATCACTCCAGTGATGCTTGTAATCAGAAACACGTGAGAGACCCACGTAGATAGATGCAGCAATAAGACCAAATTGTAGAGTAGGACGTACAAGTCTTGCCCAGTCTCCTTTCATTCTGGCCTGAAGGTAAAGCTAAAAGGAGAAGAAAAATCATTATAAAATGCAGTAAATACAGAAACAATAATGGTGTAAAATTGTGTTGGTCTGTTCAAAGAATTGAGTTGAAATTCATGTTCAGACATGATAACATCCACAAATGTTCCAAGTGCTCTACTCTCACAAGTATGCTAAGGCAGAGTTTGATAGTCAGTGTTGGTCTCTATGTTTTATATAAAACTACATAACGCCATCATCTAGATACTTGCTGTATTTGCGCCAATGTGACGAATGACTGTTTTCAGGATAAAGGTTCTGGTAATACGGGAGCCACTTAAGGCTTAGAAAGAATCCAGTAGAAGTCAAACCAGTATTTTACTCCTGCATTAACTACAGGTGCAAAAAAAAAAAAAAGAGCTGGCGACCATCCAAATTTACAGTCCTCGAAATACAATGAGCCCCATCTTGCACTGAGCAGGAAGACCATTAACATCTTTAGTAAAGTTTACATATGCTATACATAGAGCTGACAAGTTTTTAACTTCGTTCTCAATTCCAGTCACCTTTAGTATTATCAACTTTTAGCATAATATTCCAGCTATAATTAAGCGTCAGAACTAACTCAATACAATGATTGATAACACCTAGGATCACATTCCTCAGTTGTCACTGGTTATTTCACTGAGCTCCATCTGTTCCTAGTCCTTTTTAGCTGCATATTAACCATGTAACTACTCTGGTAAGCAAATGGATATATACAGTTCCATGCTTTTTCTCTCCCCTCAGCTCTATTTATGTTGTGTATATCTATGCTTTCGATGTGTTATCTCAAATTCACAGTATTTAACTCTATTACTTTCTCACCTAATCTAAGACCCTGCTTGTGTCTCCTTTTCTGGTCTGCCTAGGACAGAGACCTCTTACTTCAGCTGTAAGAGGATCTTCTCCAAATCTACCCTGTAAACATTACTGAATTTATTCTGGAACTTGATCCTGTCACCAAAAAAGGCACCATAGTTACCGAACTTATGAAGAAGAACAATACAGTTGGAAGTTACATTTCACATTTCAAGTATGTCTTTTCAGTACCATCTAGGAACTTCAAGTCGAATACAAAACCTTAACTGACAGTCTTGCGAAATCACAGAAGCTAACTAAAACACAGGCTTCAGGCACTACACAGCACACTAGACTTCTGGTAAATCCCTCCATTGCGAACTTCAAAAGCCATGGCTACCTTTTAGAAGCATGACATTTACAATGTAAATACAGGCATAGAGCACACACTGCAGATGGAAAGGTGCTACTTTCTAAAGTCAAACATTTGGGGAATGTTTGGTTGGTTTCTCTGAGTAACTTACATCACAATTCTGGTGTGCTGACTTTTTCAGCTATAAATGGAGCATCAAAAAGATCGACCCTATCCACATCCAATTTTCTTTAATACCAAGGTCAGGGTGAACTTGAACTCTGAAGAAGCTACAACTAAGCTTGAACTGGAAAATAGTTTTTCCCCCCTCAAGTGGCAGGCACTGTGTATTTCTGGGGACCTTAATTTTACCACTAGGGAAAATATTGTTTAGCCGCTTCAAAAAGTAGCTGTCACACCGTTCTTCTAACAAAAGGTGTTTTAATGGTCTTATATTAATACTACTTCTGGATTTACCAACAGTAGACCAGAACACTACCTGAGTGCCAAATGGAGCAGAGGTGGGTCCAAGGAGCACATACTGGTAGCCTAAAGGGAGCTGGCTGATGATTCGATACTGTCTGTTCTTTCCTCTTTTCCTAAACTAAATTCTGCTTAGGACAGCTAAAAATACCTTGCTGTAATAAAGTTTTTTCCATGTAAGCATTTCTGGTAGTTGGCAAAGATGTATAGTCGTATTAGAAAGAAAAAGGGTTATGCAGATAGGTGGGAAAAAAGGTTTACTTCTGAACAGAGGAAGAAAATGAGGCAAGCCACACAAAAACTTGGAAAGATGCCAGTCCACAACACCAGATGACCAACAGTGTTTGAATCATCTCCCTTACGCAGCATGTACTCAGATTTTCTTTCTGCTTGACAAAGCATCCAACAAGAAACTTGGATTTAACATCTATGTGAAGACTTAATTTCCATACTAAGAGAATAATCTCCAGTCATATAGAAGATCTGGAGCTGCTTTATCACCTGCGGAACACATGCAGTTGGCTACAGGCTTCGTCAATTCTAGGTGCTTCTTCACACCACCACAGTAGCTGTACAGGAAATGCCCGAAGCCCTTCTTGCACCTTCCACCAGCAGATAGATTTGTATTCTGCTAAAACTAGGGTGAGAAATCATACCACAGATGAGTGTCAGTGTGACTGATCACTGCTGTGTTTAATTTCAGAAGTAGCAGCTGTTCTTCTGGTTACAATTGGGTTTTTGTGGTTTTTTTTGTTCAGTTGAGAGTAATTGCTTATTAACCAGCTGCTGCAATGGCAGATTCTGTGTTATTTTTAAGCAGGTAACTTCAAACTGACACTGCTTTTAATAGGCTCAAGCAGTCATGCTCCCCTGCAAAGATTCGTCCTACTACCATGACTCCCTCTTAGAAAGGCAACAGCGACATGCCTGGGCTGAAACAGGCCAGCAGGACCACACAGAGGAAGGAGCTTTTGCCTTACAATTCCAATATAAACCAAGGTTGATACCAGAAGTACGCCCAAGAGTCCTTTATATAGTATTAGTCCTATAGCATTATATGCACAATATAGAGATGTCTTGGTGTTATGCTGCATTAACACTTACTGGTATTTAGACCCTGTTGACTAACAGAGGGCAATGACTTCAGACCGTTTACAGAACCCCTCCCGATACGCACAGCATGCCTCAGGTTCTTTTGCTTCTCCTTGAAGTCCTTTACAGCACAGGCTTAAAGAAGGGAAACAGAAGCAAATCCCTGCCTGTCTCCCCACCCAAGTCTCTTTGCTAGAAAGGAGTAAGCTTTACAAGTAAAACTTGTCATCTATGGAAGCAGCAGGAACTTGAGTAAACCTGGTTAGTACTACTGTAATGCCCCTTACCAACATTTCACTTGTTGCTGAGAAATACATTTGTGAGCCTATGAACGCAGTAGGAGCATCCAGAGCTGTTCTGGTAGCAACACACTCCTGTCAGTGACAGCTATTTGACCATGCTAGCTTCCCTGCTATCCTGTTTCTGAGCCAGCTGTCTGATTGTTCAGTAGTATCCTTCAGCTATGATTTATTTCTCTTCACTCCTCTATCCTGCTGTTTCTCACGTTTGTTTTGTTCGTTCTTTTAAAATGCACGAATAGATTTCAAAAACTTTCTTGCAATGAGATTAAATAATCTCCAATTTTTTCCCCCTACTAGCTAATGCTTACTCTATAATGAAAATATGTTCTCTACACCACACACATCCTGAACACAAGTTTCTTCTTAATCTATGGTCTAGTACTTCATTTCTAAAAATACACACAGGAATGAAGAGAAGCTCACAGCCACTTTGTGGCTTCTTGCAAGAAGCCACAGACATGAATGGAAGGGTCTCTGCAACTGGAGAATTATTTGCTACTCTTAACGTTTCTAGCATAGCTTTCAAGTATTTGCTCTTCCACAAAGCAGCATTAATACACATATACACATGCCTGCCTACCTAATTTTAAAGTACAGTGACTTTTATTTCCTACATGGACTTTTGGAGATGTAACCATGTGACTTCAGAAGACAATTTCCTAACAGCTAACATCTCACATCCCCACCTTAAGGACACAAAATTATTTTTAAAAAAATCTACCAAAACCTACTCACTCCACTAAGCGAGGTCGTATTTCAAATATTTAGTTTCAATACTCAGAACTCCTCAGTCATTTTTCATTCAATACCTTCTCAGCTTTTTTCCAAAATCCTATTACACAAAAATTCTGTACAGCAAAATGTTTTGCCTATTAAGGTATGGGAAATCCTCCTGTACTTTCAGTCCTCCTTCAAGAATGGAGGTCAAAAGGAAAAAAGTTTCGGGGATTTTTCCCCCACCCAAGAAGAGTTTTACTTGTACCAATTGATTTGTTCTGTCACCTTTCAAAAATGGATTTTTTTCAGTAGGATTTTATGTTTCCTGGTAACAAAAGGCCCTAGTCATCGCATTTCCTACAGGTGTCCTGTTCTGCCCTAAGGAACAGAAGCACACCTTCCCTTTGGAGATGCACCTATTTCCCCTCTTATTTTTGTCTTCTCAATTCTAATATACTCACACCATCATTAACTTAATAGCTAAACAGAGAGAATATAGTTTTCCTAGAGAGAGAACTCCCCTGTGACAGGAGGAAATGAGAACACTTCTCAATTTGTCTGAGTACAAGAACTAAGAGTTTGGAGGAGAAACAAAGGTGCAGAAAATCAGTTTTCTTATGAAATAAGACCTACTTTGAGAGACCACAGTAGTCAATACAAGTTTTGGGAGAGAGCAAGTAAATGGCATTTACTTTACTTAGCTTAGCTTTTACCATTAGTCATGTCTAACTTTGGTTTCATAGTATCTGCCCGAGCATTAAGAAAAAGCCCTATGGCATTACTGTTTTGCTCTTAACAGGCACAAGATCCTACTGCAGTTATAATTAGTATTTGTATCCATTATTGACTACAGTTAGAAAAGCTCATGCTTCAAAGCAAGTCTGCTGACCCAGAAGTCCCAAGAGCCACAAACAGTAATCAGTGCTGTGGAAATCCTCCACAAGGATTCTTCCCAAACCAAGAAGCTCTGAAACAGTAATGCATAAGCCACCTCAAGTGTGTGCACACATGTATGTGGTTGGCTTTGGGATTTCTGGGGTGGAGGGAGGGGATACGGAGGTACTGTGTTTTGGTGGTTTTGTTAATGAGGCAGGGGTGGAAGGAAGAAGGGAAAGCACAGGAGGCACCAGTGTTTGAAAGTCTTCAGAAAAAACAGCCTCAGAGTAACTAATGATAAAAGATGGGGCAAAATTCTCCAGGACACCTGGGGTTAGGAATAAAGGCTGAGAATCCAGGCACATCTGTAGGATAGGAAAATTCCATTTCTATGGATATCCCAAGGACATCCTTACAGGACACAATCCCCCCTGCTCCTAAGACTGTGAAGTCTTCCATTAGGAAGCCGAGTAGATGCACAGAGTGCCAAAGTAACATCCACCCTCCAACTCCATCAGTAAATAAGCATCATTTCCTTTCTGTGATGAGAGGCGACTCCAGTAACCACAGCACTATACACTTCTACAAGACGCAGTTTGCACCTGAGTATCTATGATACAAGCAGTTATTCAAGCAAGAGCCTCCAGGGAAGAGCTGAGACATTCATCCTGAATTCTTGAATAATGCTATAAAGCAATAGAAAATGAACATTTAGACAGATGGATGATCTGCCATCTCCCTGTTCCAGTTCTGCTCAACAACCTAGAAGTACAGACCAAGACACCTCTGCCCTGCTCAGGCTAGGCAATAGGGGAGAAAAAAGTCCCCTTTAGAGATCTTCCAAGTTTTCTATTTTCTTCTGTGAAGGTTTGCAGAATAGCTCTTCCTTTTCTGCATGTTACAGGAAACTTTAGAGATTCCTTTGTATAAAAGCTATTATTCGAATAGCTTTGTATAAAAGCTATTAATCATATTTCAGCTAGCACAAACTCTGGAATTCAAGGAAGTGTAAGAAATCCAGGAAACAGTTTAAAAATTGCAGTTCTGAGCACAAAACAATGGCCAAGAGCCACAAGATGTGCTGAGAAATAGTCTGTCATATACAATTTTGTGTTTATGCAAATATTACATACAAGTGCAACAGCTTGTTTTAGACCTGTAAGCACTGTATCTGTGAATAAACACAGAGCTCTAGACATCAACAAACAAGACACTGCCTGCAAACCAGAAATCAATGTGCAGTTTGTTACATGAAGCTTGATGTTAATATGGATGCCTATCCCATGTAATTTTAAACACAACAGGTTCACACCCAAACAGAAAACTGTATTATAAAAGCACTACAGAGATGTAGCAGAATTCATGAGCACTCACGAGCTACGGTTTTCGGGGGGGGGGGGGGGGGGGGGGGAAGAAAAAAGCAACTTAGGACTGAAGTTATTTTGCCTTTTTAATGAGATCTCTTTTTCTTAACAAATACATATTTATGATCCCTCGTGTATCTGCAATATTATCCATTCTTCAGTTCTATTTTGATTGGGCAGAAAACAAAAGAGAAAGAAGCAACATTTTTTCCCTTCCAGTGAAGGAAAAGGATATAGGTCTGCAGTTACTTCAAGGTGGAGGTGTATCTGGGCTGCTGTTCAAAGGGACGGTCTA
>NW_009190115.1:6546-19065 GCF_000690835.1 Fulmarus glacialis
TTGAATAGCCATGCGGTGAGCTGGTACAGGGAACTGATCCATTGGACAGGTGAATTAAAGAAAAAACCATGACCGGACTAGGGAGAAAAGGCAGAATATGTACTAGTCTGGCCTCTAAGATAGTTGCATGCTGCCGTCAAAAGGCAATTGATGTGCAAGAGCTGCCTCCTATGCAATGGGAAAAAATCCTGTCTGTTACTAGCAATAGCCCAACTCTCAATTCAATATCAAAAGTACAATCAATCTATTCTGTACAGACACTTCCCACTGCACAAGTAACATTTTTTGCGTTTTTAATCCTCAAGCCTCAACTTGGCTGTACATTGCAGAAATAATTGTTTATTGACATCATTTTCCATAAAGCAGGATAAACAATAACATTTTATTCCATTGCGAATGCTAACACTTGGCTTTTTTCTGATGAGAAAAAAACTAAATGTGTTACTTCTACTTGGAGTAAGTATTTTTCTGTTGTGTCCACCAAGTTACAGAAACCTTCACTAGAAGAACATAAGCACTGCAAGGTATTGCTTTCAGCTCAGTCCTACAGGAGCCAATTCACAATAATCTCATCACTACTGACAGCCGTAACTCCCAAGCAAACTATGGAGAAGTCATTTTGCTTTGTTTGCTTCCTATTAAAAAGTCTAAATACCAATATTAAAAGAATACCAGGAGCACATACAAGTAGAAGCACAAGCGTCTCCATGCTTGAGCCTCACAGCAGCTACCCTTTATTTTTTCATCTCTGCTTCAAGTAAGATGCTTTGTACTGCCCACAGCTACAGCCAAACAAAACATTTCCAGTAACAAGTGTCTTTTCATTCGTTTTTGAAGACTAGATAGTCCTCAACTTTCATGTGGGCAGGAACACATTAAGGACTGTTCTGTAGCTCTAGTCAGTAGCATTTGGGAAAGTAAAGGAATACGGCCATGCACACAAACATACCTAAAACATGGTGTTAAAGGCTCCCATGCTTTTATTTAGGTACTGTTTCACTCAACCTCCAATCCCAACATAAATAATTAAAGTAAGCGATTTCAAGAGCAAAGCCTGATTGGCACATTTAGGAGCATGACTACAAAAAGCAGCCTAAACCCCGCTTTCACTTGTGTTTAGCCTATGATCTCTCTGCAAAAGGTGGCTGTCAGCCCAGGTCACTGAAACACCAGTCGCCCTCCTGTTCTCATCTGTAATTCCCTGTGTCCTTGGACACACAAGATGTTCTTCCCGAATAAACTGTGGGAGAGCTTGAGAGCCACTCAAGTTACATTGTGCAAAGAGTCATCATCCCCTTTCATCCCAAGACTAAGCAACACAAACACGCTGCCGTCCCCAGAATAGCAGGGCAGTTTGGCTGGGTTTCTGCAGCCCTGTTCTTCATCCCCAGGTTAGGTGCAGGCAGGGAAGTGCCCAGGCCAGCCAAGACAGACTCCAATTACAGCAACCTGATCCTCAGGGCCACACTCATTTCTGCCAACTACAACAGTTGCAGTGGGGTCATTCTCACTACTGAAGACAGCATGCATTTAGCATTTTAATTTACAATAGCTTTCAGACATAAGTTTAAAAAAAAAACCCAGAAGTTGAAGCAAAAACTTACGAATAACTGCAGCATCTCCCCCTCCAGGGGAAGGGCACTAGTTTGGCTGCACGGACATTGCTAGAAGAGGTGTTCAACTACACTCACCCTCCCATTCTCCAAGCCAAGATAAAGTGGTTTTGTTGATACGGGAGAGATCGTGCCAGCTGTTTAACTATGAAAGGAAAGGAGCAGCAGGGGGAGAGAATGACGGAGACAATTTAGGGTCCAGCATCTGTTATTAGGTCACTGGGTTCCCACATACTGTTGCGGCTCAAACTCCCTAGTTTCCACATGAAGCTGTTGTTGGCAAAAGCATCCCAGAGATAACGGCTCCGTCTGGACCCAAACTGACCCACCTAGCTCTGCCAAATGAATCTCAAAATACATTCTCCACCACAAATTCCTGGACTGACAGTCTGCAAGCAGATTTTTTTCTGTGGTTTCACTCATTCCACATACCAATGAGTTAGCAACCAAAAGAAACCGTAAGTCTAACCTGGAAGGAGGCTGAAAACCCAGGCCTTAAACTGGTCCAGCTAGACACAACGGCTTTTTTACAGGTACATGGCAACATAACATCCAGTTGACAATGCAGCAGTGATCTCTATGCTGTAAGAATAAGTGATACACACTACTGCTTATTTAAATAGGTAGATTATATAAACTATTTAACATTTCTTAAAGTTATTCAAAACCCACACATTTCTATCATATTATCGTTCTTTTAGAACTTGTTAGATAAGTGTTTTATGAAACAGAATTAATGAATTCTTCTCCTTACTCTGCAGATGAGCAAACCTCTTTTCTCAGTGGCAGGTGCCACAGTGTTTCGCAATAGGCACTGCCCTTGCTTCTGTTTTAATGCCAGATAGCCACGTACAGCAAGCTACATGAGACCAGTTCAAACAGAGATTTTGCACATGAGCACACTGACAATTCAAACATGATAACAAAATGTAGATTCATTATAGTTTGCCTTAAAAGGCTTTAAGCAGGGACTAGTTTAATGAAGCTGTATCAATTACAGAAGTCTGTAAGTTGATATGGTATCACAGACTCATTCCTTTTTTTTAGATAACCATTAAAAGCTTGACTGCCACATGCATAGAAGGTGAATGCTGCTCCTGCAATGAACCTAAGAAAGACAATATTAAGCAACTGTAAATGCTGGGGAACAAAGATTATTTGTGTCCTCCCAGAAAGACATGAGCCCAAATTACATACCAAGTAAGTATTTCCATTCCTGAAGTTACAAGTTAAGTTCTGCTCTCCAATGCTGTCCCACAAACCAAAAGACAAACTAAGGAGAAATGATTCAAATTCCCAGATGTGTGCTTGCTTAGACTATTCATTTTGAACAGTTCATGTTGCATGATGTTCTTTCATGTTTCTTTAGCTCTTTTTAATTTAAATTCATGTATTTTCAATTTGGAATATTAAGCTTTTCAGTTTCTGAACTATATCACATATTTTCTTCTATATGCTCCTGAAGCAAGAAAATGAGACCACCTAGAGAAAACCCCTTCTTCCAGGGTCATGAAGCCCCCCGAATAGGAAGACATTAAAGTCACAACATCCCTAAGAGATGAACTTTAAAAAAAAAAAAAACCACCCATCCAGCAGCACCTACAGCTTACAGTTTTTGTCAACAACCTCCTCCACATTAAATATAAAGCCTGAGCTGTCGGGTGTTTCCATGTACTGCCTTCGCTAAGAGGTGGGACATGCAGCACAGGATTATGTTCAAAATTGCAGTTTTTTCTCCCGATACCAGCAAAGTCATGCAGTCAGAACTCAGATACCACAGTTCCCACTGAGACTTGTGCGATTTCTCATGTCACCAAAGGTTTAAAGCATCTAAAACATTTGAAAATGCTGATGAACCACCTCATGTTTGTTTTTAATCCATCATGTGCAAGTGCACAGAACAGAAAAAAAGAGCTACAGTTCTGCTTTAAGTAACTGAAGCTGCAGAAGTATTTCACTGCTTTGCCTAGTATTTTGTAAGCTGGCTTTATTTAAGCCACATAATTCAAGCATCTCTCACTTCACGGTTGCAGTGTTTGTGCTGTCTGTGGCAGAGATCGTTTCCCCTTTGATTCCCCCAAAATGTTCCCTCATTTTTAAAATGCATAACCTGACACAGTACACATGTTCAGCAAGTAACATTTAAGAGTATGCTTTCTGTAGTACGCACACATGGCAGACTCCTCCAGTCTCTCCAGAGCCAGCATGCTAGTGTCTGGTTATGATTAATACTGCCTATGAGTAATGCCACATGTTAACGATTCTGTCCTCCTCATGACTTAGTCCGTGGCTGGAGTAAGCGTGCACAGAGCAGATGAAGCCAGCAGAGTTCAGTTAACAAACAGGTTATCAAGTGCCGCAGGTTTGGTTTAGAACCAGTGGCAGCACTTTGCCTTGCCATGTGGGAAAGGGGGAAGGTTAGAAAGCCATTTTCCTCACCTTCCTGCAGTAGGTGTCTGCTTGAAGACATCTGTGCTTTTTCTTCTTTTTTTTTTTTTTTTAATTTAAATAGAAAGACCACATTCAATGCAAAGCTTGGTATGCAGTAATGCTGTGTTAATCAGCAAGGTAAAAACATCCTGCACAGGAGTCTGACCTTCTTCAGACATCAAATGTGAAGGTCCCCCAATAGATTCTGGATGAATAATCTTCTTACAGGACAGAAGAAAGTAGAAGTCTAATCTCCACAAAGCCTCTTATTTGTACTGGGCAATAGCTCAGCCAGAGACAAGACAAGAAACTGGGGTGCAGGAATAGATGAAGAATGCCTCTCCTCCAGCCAGGGTTCTGGCTACTCACTGACAAGTTCACTGAATAACTAACTGATGTCCAATAAAACACTTACTGTTTAACTCTTAACACGACATTTGTTAAAGACATTCATACCCTTCCAGTTTAACGGAGCTCAGTAAAGCCATGTTGTCTTGCAGTTACTACAGAACTGAACGAACACAAGGAGAGTTTCTGTAGCAGCATGCTGAGCCACAGCAAGTTTTATTTCATTGCTGAACCAGGACTGACACAAGCCCTGGATTTACAGCATTTCAAAGTGGCTTACAGAGGATGGATTTGACTTCTACTGTCCCACCTCTCCCCCATGGAAAGTTGCTAAGCGTGAAGCTCATACACACACAAAGCCCCAAGACAGGTAAGGTTCATAGTTGCCTGTTCAGGAACTCTCCACACAAGCTCCTTTGCATGGATTGAAAAAGCCATGCCACAGGAAACTACAGAAAGCATTATGCAACCCACATGAAGTTAGTATCTTCAAAATAAACAGTTCTTGACTTTCTTGCCAAAGGCTGCATTTTTTCAAATCCTAGTAGGTTAAACAAAGAAGGTCCAAGTCTAAGCTGTTCAGCACATCTTCTATTAAGTTGTATTCACCTAAAGATGGCCTCAGTACTACAGCAAGCGGGGGGGGTGGAGGGCAGGCAGCTGGGGCACATACAGGTTTTAATTAAGGTTTGAAAATAGCAACTCCTTTCTCTCAGCCTGTACCAGTTGAGAAGTCCTCTTGACCACCACCATCTCCCCAGGCTGCAGCAAGCAGGACTCTCTTTACACATAACATGTGACAGAGGTGAAAGTTCAGACAGATTCAGATCCCTGCCAAATGACTGTAATCCAGTCAGTATAAATTATAAGCCATACACGTTGCCACACACGTAGCAAGTTTTTTCTTGTCTCTAAGTTTGTGCTTCTGAGAGGTGGAAATATCACATTCCCACGTTGCTCAACAAAACCATGCACAGAGAAGTTGGATCAGAAGGGTACGGCTGAACCCAATGGAGCAAATCAGTATTAGGTTGCGGCATGGCAGTAATTGCTCCACTGTACTATGGAAATAGTGGTTTTGTTTTTGGAATCATATCACAAGTGGACCTATATAATTTTAGAGACGGCCAGTGATAATGAGCAAGTAAAGACACTTTTTTTTTTTAAAAAAAACAGCTGACAGATAGGAAGTTACATTATATTCTAGTCAAACCCAGGCCATAATACTTTTATGAACTCTTTGTATTTAGATTTGCTGAAGACAGGTAAGAGAGGGGAGAGGAACTAAACAGGTTTAGCCATAAACAAACTGCAGTGACAGATCCAAACTGAAAACTGAGCTTCTGAAAAAGCTTTATTTTAAAAAAAAGTTAAAGACCCATGTCATACTGAAGAGCCACCCCTTTCTGTTGTGTGGTTGTAGGGTTTTTAGTTTAGTTTGAATAATCTGTCCACTCAGTGTGGATGTTACACTACTGCCAAGAGACAGCAAAAAAATTAAAAATGCAATCAAGATGAGAAGGCAAATTGAGTCTGAGCTCTGTGAAGATCCTGGCATGTATGTACTATGTACTAAGCTCTAGGACTACAGCTTAATTTTACTATTACCTTAACAACAAAATTGCACAAAGTTGTTTAATACCTTCTGCGTTACAAATTAGCAGGGGGAGAACAATCAAATCAATCTTTCAGCATTACAAAGCTTATCCTAGGAATGAAGATAATCTACCCTAGCTGACTTGGAACAATTTGAACTGAAATACATTAAGCTCCAATCAAAGCACTAGTGAGTTGATCTTATCATTAGTATCTACTTCCACAGACAGATCTGTCCCCTCACTTCTCTCACTCTCCCTCCCTGCCCCTAAAAGACAGGAGAAAGTTAAAAAGAATTTAAAAATTCAAGTTGATCTGCTGTTTTGTGCTTATGGGCCCATCCACGTTTGATCAGGGTTTAAGTTTAGGTTTTTTGTTTTTTAAATAGGCTTTGCATGTTTCATTAAGTCAGACATATTTTATTACATATTTTTATATGGCTTGCAATACTTTCAATGTAACTAAATTTAAGTAGCATATTTTCCAAACCCACTGGTCACGAGGTTCATTTTAGACAAGACACACAAGCCAACTACCATATTAAGTATTTTTAGGCATATTGAATGTAATTTTACATCTTCTCCCAGTATCAGTGGCGTTCCCTTACAACTCCTACTGAGAAATCTTCAGTTATCTCAGAGAAGCATCCTACAAAAGCAATGTCCCTTGTGCAAAGCAGCCAAGTAAGTATTTTAATTTTTGTACTAGGTAACTAACACACTTTTTATTGCGATTTAGATGGAAAGAACATACTTACTGCTAGGAAGAGCATGCAGTACATCGAGAACGAAGAATGGCCAGAGTAAAATGATAGTCTGGAAGAGAAGAGAGCAGACATTTCATTATTTTTCTTTTGCAACACTCAGTCTACAGTGATACTAGTTTATCTTATACAAGTGAACTGGTAAAATGCAAACATCTCCATGCTTTTCCTTCAAGGAGGCTATCTAGGCACAACAGCCATCACACATGTCCAACAACGGCTTTTGACAAGCAGCACAGACTTCACTGCTCAGCAGCTACCCTATTCCAGTATTAAGTTGATCTCCACATCAGGTAGTAACTACGAGCCCTTTGACTGAAGTTTGAACAGCAAGTGAACACATCGTCAAAGCTAGAAATCAAGTGTCCTTAAAGCAGTAAACTTGTTTCACGTTCTTGATAAAAACCAGAATACTGTAAATGTTATCAATTTAAAAAATTACTTATCTGATAGTCACAGTATGTGTATGAGAACAAATGACACATTCATCACCCCAAACCAATTACTTGCATTTGGTCACCATCAAGAGGCAGTTGTTAACAACTCATATCTAGATGTTTATACCACATATATGTATACCTTTGTTACATGTGCTGATTCATACAGACCACGATCATCTATCATTGAAGGGTAGGGGGAAGGGAGGAAGGCAGCTCATTAGCCAGCCAACCGCAAAAGGTGACACCTCATCTAATATTTGCAGAAATAGCTTCATACTTGGCTATCTCATTTAAAGAGTGTCAACATTGCCATCAACTTGTAAAGGCTTCCAGCGGGTCCAGACTGAAGGGACTTGACAGTTGATGCTGACAGTCGAGGACCTTTGGCAAGGTCCTCCTGTACACAGGTGGGTTCTGTGAGGTGCTGAGTATCACAGCTGTAAAACAAATCCCACCCACCTCTTCATCAAGAAGAGAGGGCAAAATGGAAAGACATTTCTAATTCAGTCTTAAGCGGAGAGATGAAAGAAACTGTGTTAACTATTTTTTCTATTTTATGTGCAGAGCCTTGCAACAGTGCTGCTTCACAGGCTATCAGCCAAGCCTTCTGTGCAATTGAGCTACGTAACAGAGCACTCCTTGCTTAAGAGCTTGGCATACACAAACAAGGCCAACTTAATAAAAAGTTTCATAGCTCTCCAGACTGCCCTCCACCATCTCCAGCAGGTCCCTGTTTTGGTGCCTCAGCCAGGCAGAGAGCCTGAGGCCAGGGAAATTCCTGGTCAAGGGAAACATTTCTACTCTTTGGATGGAGAGTAATGAAGGCAGCTCTGATGTGCAGTAAGATAATTGGGTTAATCATTCACTACTCAAATACCACAAAGGCAATAAAACAATCCTGTGCGCAAGTGAAACTGCAAAACTTCCTGCATTAATTTGCATGTATAACATTATGAAATTGCATCAGATATCAGAAAAACCCACATAACTTTCCTCCGTAAGTTTCAGAGTTCTTAGTTTATAGTTGATTCAAAGCACTGCCAATAGCTTTCCATTTCGGAGGTAGAAAATAAGCAATCTTGAAAAGAGTAAGATGACTTGTGTGCATGTGTGTGAGTGAATATATATATTTTTCACAATTTAATTCTTAATGGAAAAAACTGTACTGACAATGTGTAATCTTCAAATGTTTAAAATTCAAAAACATTAAGATTACATTTTAGCTAGACATCCCTTCTCCACTTCAGTACTTTTTACTGCTACTTTAGTACTCTTCAGTACTCTTTACTAGTTAAAATTTCTGGGCAAGAGTGCACTATGAAACCCAATACAATAAGCATTTTGAAGAGCTCTGTCTTTCAGACAGACTTGTCATCTGAGCCATGAAAACAAAGCATGCTGTTCTACAGAACACAAGATACAGAATAAGGAATTCCTGGCTCCTATGCCAATATTTTATTCACTGACTTTGGGGCTATTCCTGTTGTCCATAAGTGACATTTCCTACAATTCCTGAAGGCAACCTGTTGCCAACTGAAGGAATTCAGATGGCTAATAAGTGAGAAAATTAATAAATACAATTCTTTAAGTTTATTTTGGAATTCCTATACCATTTTAAAGGTGTTGTTGAATTCCTATACCATTTTAAAGGTGGTGTTGACTACTGGCATTCTTGGGTTTAGGAATGTATTAGTCCAAAGTAACATTAAGAATGCCTTGTTCAAAGTTGAAGATTACAAAATTCGAATGCATTCTCATCAGGCATAGAGAACTATGCTGTACATAATTGAAAATGTTGTGCTTAGCACATAAAGTATTGCCAGAAATAAAACTGGGACAAAGTATTGATCCAACTTGTACATTGTGCAATCCCAGTGAAATTTCTCTGGCAATATGCTGTCTCTAGATTTCTTTAAAAAAAAGACATTTAAAAAAAAAAATCTTAAAACCCTTTCAAACAGTAAGTCTGACAATGGAAAAGTTTCCCAGTGATTCCTCAGCACGCAAACAACGTCTTCCCAAAGCCAGGAGAACATCCAAACAACGTCTTCCCAAAGCCAGGAGAACATCCTGTCTATCAAACCAGCCAAGCGGCTGCACAGCCCAGGCTTCTTTGTGATCATACTGCAAGTGCTGGCTTGCCATGAGCCAGCATTTAAAAAAATAAAAACATTTTTAATTAAAAAACAATCAGTATTTACTAGTCCCAAGAATGCAGAAGTATTAGAAGAAAACACATTTATAAGCAAAATGGTACAGACAACTCTCAAAACCCCTACCTTTCACTAGTGAAGGAAAGGCTAAATTATCCCAGAAGGAATTTGCATATCAGATTTCAGGACATCTTTTTCAAATTAATATTAGAACAGTATCCGGTGAAACTGTAGTGTCATGAAACAGAGTTGGTAAGTGCAAAGTTTTGTTTTGATTCTTTCCAAAATGGCAGAGTCTGACATCAAAAGAACAGCTTTTCAGAGATCCATGCCTTTTACTCCATTAATACCTACCTCACAGATCTCTTCTGATGTGAGGAACAAGGCTTCATTTTAACAGGAAAAAACATAAGATTTAATTATTTCCACTTGGGCAATATATTACTACCAAGTTAGAAGAATGCCTTAAGTAGTAACATGAAACCAGTTTCAGGTCTCAGTTGAGGTCTAAAGTATATTCTCAGTTTCCAATGTATACAGTTCAGCTGGACATCTCAAAAAGGTATTAAAACAAGGTAATTTAAGGGCTGTTTAGCTTTCTTGAAACTTAGTTTTGCCACAAATTTCACATGGTTTATGATAAAGACAAAAGTAAAGATGCTGTACTTTCTTAAAAAGGTTGCCATAAGACTGATTACAATTAATCACTACAGTTTGCTATTTTAAATCTGCATTTTTAAAGATGACCTGGAAAAGTAATCGAAGTACAAACAATTCCTACAAGAAAAAATTGAACTGAATCACTCAGTACTTTCAGCCAGGATTTCTAATCCCAGATAAGCAAGTCTAAGATTGCCTTGCAGGACTTGACACTAACAACCATTTCATTCTGTTCTATTCCTTTCCATGCACAAAGGCAACTTAGCCTCCCTGATAGAGCCAAGCCCACCTGATAGAAGGTACCGTTTCTTCAATTAGTAGAAAAACGGAACATAACACAGCAAATAAAAGGATCATTTTTCTTACACTGTCACTTGCAAGAAAGAACATGTTTTAAGTAGTAAGTTCTACTTGGCAGTATTTTGTCAAGTGCGTTACTTCATAAGTGAATTACTGAACACTGGAGCTCAGTAAACAAGCTTGGTGTCTTGTCTCCATATAATGTCTTTGTAAGGATACCTGAATGTGCAGAAAGAGTCTGACAGGAAAATTAATAGCCTCAGTGAAACACAAGACTAAGAAATAGCTAAATACATACAGCACAGTGGAGCATTAATTGGTAAGAAACTGAAGTGTTAGAAATGACAATAGAGAGGGATAAACCAGAAGAAAGCATATCTTGTGGTGCCACAATAAACCTGGCAGAGGCTGAATGATGAGGGAATCTTCCCAATATAACTGTTGAATTACGGAATGATCCCTTCGAGAAAAACAGGAGGTCCAACAAAACATTATGCATACGCCCACAGCAAAGCAATAATAAAACTACCGACTGGATTAGCCAGCAAGGCCTTTCTATCCTCAAGTTCTCTGGATTCTCCAAGTCTGACTCAAACCTTCCATTGACATTTGTGTCACCCATTCCACTGATCTGGAGAGGGTAAGTGCCAGACAGAGCTGCAATGCTCAGCACGTCTGTCGAGTAAGCCAGAGAGCTCCACACGCTTGTCAGGGAAATATTCCCAGAATTTCAGTGCTATGAGGACGTGGTTTAATAAAGTGCTAGTCCTACACTTAAGCTTCAGCACCATACTCTAAGTTTTCTCTGCATTCAGCAAGCAACGTGTTTTCACAGCACCCGCTCTTTTCTCAAGTTCTAGACTTGCATGAGTACAACTTTAAAGATCAGTGGAGGTTTGAAAGGTTTGAAGACTCTGAAACTAAGTGCTTCTGTGATTATTGCAAAGAAATGTTTAAGTAAATGCACAGTTAATCTCTTTAACAATATCAGCAACTACTCAGTTGCCGATTTCATTTTCAAAGACAATATTCCCAATTTCTCAATTTTCTTCCTTCTCTGCCAGTAGTTAAACCCACACAAGTACAAAGTCTTACACTTACAGAAAGGAAAAACCTGCCAGAGTCCTTCCAATTCAGTAATCCTCATCTGGACAATTTTATTGACAGAGGTGTTTTGACGTGAGACTTACTATTAGCGTCTTGCACAATTCCCTAATCATATTTGAGGTGAGGGGTAGAGCCACTCAGCTCTACTTTAAGTAGTTGGCAGACAGTGATAAAACTTTGCCAATGCTGACACTTATACACATGAAACTACGCCCATTTTTTTTGCAGTCAGTTACACGTTTTTCCTTTTACAAGCTATCTTACATTAGGCTTATCTTACACAAATGAAAGTTCCCTGCTTATCCTACTGACATAAAACAGATCTAGCAGGTTCTAGGAAGAAATAGGCACCCTTCTAACCACCTACCCCACCACCACCCTTTTGAAACAAGCTCTGCAGACAGTGCAAGGAACAGGGGTATAAAGTAACCTTTCCGCAAGCTCAGGATCAACATGAGGTGGTTTAACTCAGTTATGAGTACTACAAGGCTTGTCTTCACTACTTGGTTGACCAGATTTTGAAGTTTTTTAAAAACTTCTGCTGGCATCATTTGTTGGCGTTTTTTTCTCCTCTTTCTGGGAATTGAAGAAATATCTCACAATACATACAAGTATGTAGATATGCAAGTTTTATTTATTTAAATAGAAATATTATACACTGATGGAACAATCTAATTGGGCAATGACTAGTTAGCTAGCTATTTTGCATCTGTCAGCAGCAGTTTGTACCAGCAGTTACTAGAGGAACAAACTTCACTGTAAGATAATCAGTAAGGAAAAATCTCATTCCCCTACTATTTTTTCCTTTTCAAATGAGCAGTAGTTAACCTGTGTCTTGAACTTCCAAATATTCCGAAGTTTTATCTAGGGAGCAAGAAGTCACCAACTCCTGGCATTCGTACCACACAAACATGTATGTTCTGAGCTCTTGATATTACAAAGTCCAACCAACTGGCATGCTGCAATGGCATTCCACATGCACATGGCAAAGCCACCACAAAGCAACTTCTCTTCTGTCAGTTTTGACTTTGTCATTCAATTTATCTCAACACAGAAACAGAAAGTTTAACTTTCCAATATATTTCTAATCAGCCTCCTCTAATGGGGGG
>NW_009190116.1:0-708 GCF_000690835.1 Fulmarus glacialis
CACGGGCGTCCTGCCACCCTCGCCTGTCATGCCTGCACAGCCCCGGGTGCTCGGAGGGGGCCCCGGGTCTTCCTGGGTGCTGGGGTGGGAGCCCCAGGCAGCCCATACTGGGTGCTGTGCCACACACAGCACAGGGACCCTGCTTGGCGTGGGAGGGGTGGCTCAGCTGGCATGGGACTTGTTCAGTGGGCACCGTGGGCTAGCCCCGGGCACAGCCCTCACTGCCTGGGGTAGCTGAGGCTACGCTCTCCTGTGCTGGGGTGCCGGAGTTCTGGGCATGGCCCATGCAAGGTGCCTACTGCAGCACTGAGACATGCAACAGCACACGCACAGGTAGTGGCACACATGTACGTCACATGTACACCCATGCACACCAACACGCACCAGTACAGACACACATGCTGTGCCCCTCACCACACACACTCCAACACACACAGCCGTCCAGCTCCCATTACAGGCACACGTACCCTGGCACGCTCACGCATACTCACACACACACTCGGGCGTTGCGGCAAAGCTTTCCTGGGGCACACGCCAGAGCAGAGGGGCTCCATGAATCCCACCAGAGAGACGCCCCCAGCTTGGGCACCCTGACCAGCTGGGCACCAGCAACCCTAGCGGGGTGCAAGGGCACCCAGACCCAGGCTGCTTCGTGGGTGGGCACAGGGGGCTTGGCCCTGCCGCTCACCAGCGGGGCTCACTGGCAGG
>NW_009190116.1:746-1586 GCF_000690835.1 Fulmarus glacialis
GGCTCCGCCCTGCCGCTCCCCAGCGGGTCTCACTGGCAGGTGGGGGCACAGGGCCAGGTGCCACCACACCAACCTCCTCATGCCTGCACTTACCCAGCCCCAAGACCCGCTTGGCACCTTGGTGGGAGCATGATGGATGCACAGGGGAGGCAGGGGGCTGGCGTTATTAACAGCCCTGGGTATTGCTCCAACAGGGCTGTAAAAATTAAAGGCGTGTGGATATAAAATAATGGATAAATCTGAGCCGGCTGCAGAGCGCTGCGGCGTCCCGCGGGAGTTGGCAACTCGAGAAGCTGGGGTATGGCAGGCACGGGATGGGCACCTGGATGTAGATAGAGAGGTCAGGCAATGCCTGCACCCGCTTCCAAGTGCCGTCTCCCCCGCAAAATCTCCGCTGAGTGCCCCGAGGGGATGCGCGGGCAGTGCCAATGTGCAGAGCTGGTGCTGCGAGGCAAGTGGCTGCTCCTGAAGCTGGGATGGAAGGAAAAGAGGTTGTGCCTTTGCAGACAGGGCTGGGGGCACAGGGCACTTGCTCCTGGATGCCCACAGGCCCTGCCCAGCTCACACAACCCCAGCAGGTAGGATCCGTGCCCCAATGCCAATACACCCAGACATGACCAGTCTGGTGTGACCTCAGGGTCCTGCCCGTCCTGCAGCCACAGCTCCGACCCTGAGCAGGGACTGGGACAGCACCCGCCTCGCCAGCCCCGCTCCACGCTGCCTGTCCCGTGGGCCACCCCGCCGGCATCCTCATTTTCCCCAAGATTAGCCGCGGTGCGGGAGCCTCCGCGTACCACCAGCAGGTGACAAATAAGATTTTTCCACTCTCCCGAGCACCCG
>NW_009190116.1:1710-1928 GCF_000690835.1 Fulmarus glacialis
CCCGCTGCTCCCCCTCGGCAGTGCTGGGGTGCTGGGCACAGTGCCCTCATGCCCAGTGGGGCAGGTTCCCAGGGGATTTCTTAAAGGGATGCTAGTTTGGGGATGTCAACCTAGGTGGGCAGCATGGGCTCGCAGTGTCCTTTGGGTGCACCCACATGCCTGGCACTGCAGGGGGAGAGTGGAGCAGGGGGGTCCCCACGCTGGGTACGTGCACCCCA
>NW_009190117.1:0-317 GCF_000690835.1 Fulmarus glacialis
CTGCCCCATCAGGCTGCACGGACACAGCAGGAGGGGTGGGCAGGAGGGTGGCTGCAGGTGGAGGCTTGATCATCTTTCCACTACCCTGCAGCACGTGTAATGCCACGTCTGGGAAGTTTAAAAAGGAGCTGGGAAAGTGGGGGATGCTCTGGGAGCTGCCAGGGGAGAGGCACTCATGAAGCGGCTGCTCCGATGGCCATCCAGCTTCTCCTGATGGTTTTATGGGGTGGACAGAGAGCGTGCTGCCTCAGCCGGGCTGGCAGGGCAGACAGAGCTGTTGCTGGGCTCCCTGCGGCCTGCCTGCGGGAAGAGCTGCC
>NW_009190117.1:427-682 GCF_000690835.1 Fulmarus glacialis
CTCTGAGCAGAGCCCTGCCGTGGGAGGACCCTGCGGGGACAGGACGGGGTGCCCAGGGAGAGGAGGTTTGTGGAGGTGGGGGCAGGACCCAGCCGCCCCCCGGGTGGAGACCGAGCTGGGTGGCAGCCCCAGCACCCACCTGTCCGCTTCCCGGCCACAGCACCCACACCCGCCCCACGCGTGACGATGGAGGCCGTGTGCTCAAAGGGAGGAAGGGAAATGCTTCAAGTTACTTGGTCTTTTTTTTTTTCTTCT
>NW_009190117.1:778-10680 GCF_000690835.1 Fulmarus glacialis
AATCCCAAATTGTTAATTCCCAACACTATTTTCTGATTCTTTTGAATCACAGTTTTATGATGTTAATCATCAGCAGGAGCCCAGGGCAGTTACTGGTTTTCTTTCTGCTTTTCTTCCTTTCCTTTCTTCCCCATCGCCAAGCAAGGGGGGTGGCAGGTTGGCCGAGGCTGCCCTGCAGTCGGGTCCCACCACCCATCACCCCACCGCCCATGGGCTCAGCACTGGTGCGGCCTCAGCACCATGTAGCAGCCACCCTGGCCACCCTCCTGCCGGACACCCCGGTTCGTGCTGCTTTCCTCCACTAATGGCATCCAGTTTCCGTGGCGGAGCCGCGACCGATGCGGCTGCAGGATGGTTTCTGTGCCCCTCGGCCGCCTCCGTTCGCTGCCTCGCCCTGCATGGCGTGGCGCTGGCAGACTGCTGCGGTGGCACGGCTCCCAGCTCCAGCGGTGAGGGCACCGCAAACGCATACAATCCTGCATCTTCACCGAAGGCTCGCACAGGGCTGGGACCTGGGGTGGGCCCTGCAGTGGGGTGGCACCCATCCCCAAAAAGTGCCTGGTAGCCCCCCCATGCCAGGGTGGTTGCTTGGGCAGACAACAGCCGCCTCTGCTCTGCTTGGGGAGGAAAAGGCCACCTGTCCTGCCAGGCGCTCCCCAAAATAAGGCGGGAGCTCCCTTTTAGAGTCCCCTTCATGCAGCAGGAAAGGACGGAGCAGTGTGTCAGGGATGGGCCTGTAGCGTGTCCCAGGGGATGCAGCAGGGTCCAGGACGGGGCTGTAGCGTGTCCCAGGGGATGCAGCAGGGTCCAGGACGGGGCTGTAGCGTGTCCCAGGGGATGCAGCAGGGTCCAGGATGGGGCTGTAGCGTATCCCGGGGGATACAGCAGGGTCCAGGATGAGGCTGTAGCACATCCCAGGGATGCAGCGGATGGGGGCACCTTCAGTGCCACAGCCAAGCTCTTCAGCACACTCAGCAGCCACCCGGCACAGAGGGGCCCTGCGCCCCCTCCACAGCCACCACCGCTGTCCCGGGGGATGCAGCGGGGCTGGGGCAGCTCTGGCAGCCCAGGCAGAGGGGCAGTGCGGCATCGGGGCTCACCCCCCTCTGCAAGAATTAGCTTCGTGCTGCGCCGCTTCTATCGATGACAAATTTGGAACAGGCGGCACAAAGTCCCAGATAAAAAGGAGCTGGACAGAAAGGAAAGCAGCAGAGCCCAGGGCGGGTTTGTGCACCGGGGATTCTTTCTTTCCTCCTTTTCTCCTCCTCCCCTTGGCACAGGGCGCTGTTATTCCCACGTCTTCCCCCAGACCCTTGCCTCCATCCCCAGTGATCGCTGTGGCAACCCACAAACAAAGACAACTTCAGGGACTGCTGGCTCTGTCCCGGGACGTGGGGCCGAGCCAGAGAGAGAACCTGCGAGAGGGAGAGAAAAGAAGAAAGATGGGCTTAGAAAAAACATGCCATTTGGAAAGAGACAAATTGAGATGTTCAAAGGAAGATGGCAGGGGGAAAGAAAGGAGGAGAACAGGGCTGCTTCGGGCAATTGTTGGGATCAAAGCCTTTGGGGAGAAGGAAAGAGGCATTCCCTGCCCTCCCTCTGCTTGAGATGCAAATCTGAGGTCTTTAGAAATGCACAGAAAAAAAGCTTCCTTGAGGACATGAGCCTTGCCTGGAGCTGGGGGAGAGCAGGGAGGGATGCTGCGTGGGGTGGAGGACAGCCTGGTGGCCTCCCTGGCTGTGCTGGAGCAGCCTGAGCTGCTTCCCTCACCCGCCTGCTTCCCCCGGCCTGAGTCCCCTTCTCCACTTTTGGGACACTGATGAGGCGCAGGTCTCTGGAGGGGCTGCCCCATGAGAATGCTTCCCACCACCCTGGCCTTTGAGAGCTGAGTCGCTCCTGAGGACCACGACCCCCTTGGTATGAGGTCAGACCTTCCTTTGGGTTCCCTCCTCGTGGGGCCGATGGTGGGGTTGGTGCTGAGTCCTCTCCTCCCCACGTTGCCCAGGTTTGCAGGGCCACAGCTGTTCTGGTTGACTCTCCTTGGCCATGGCCCTTGCCTTCTCTCCCTGGTGGCCACCACTACCTCACCTGCATTTCTCCCGTCCATTCCCTTCTGCAACCTGGAGGAGGGTCCCTAGGCTCCCTCCACGGCCCCTGTGCTGATTTATCCTGCAGGACACTGTCACTGTCAGTCAGGAGGAGATACAGCTTGCCTGATGGGCCCAAAGCCACCTGGTTTCTCTTCCCAGCTGATGTGGTGTTCGTGCCGGGGTTTGAGCCCCCAGCCCCTGCAAGCTGCCAGGGGGGCAGCTGAGCTCACCAGACCCCCATCCCCAGTAGCAGCCCAGGCCCTGGCTCAGGAGCCTTCTGGAGGGCGCTGGGACGTGGAGTACCTACCACCCTCTGCCAGGCAGGGTCTTGCTGCCGTCCCCTCCACCCCATTCCCCCTTCCCTTGCGATGAGACGGGACCCCACATGCTTCAAGCCCCTCGGTGCTCAACTCTCTGTTCTTCCTCTGCAGACTGTGACTCCTACTGCAAGCCAGCCAAGGGCAACTACAAGATTAACATGAAGAAGTACTGCAAGAAGGACTACGGTAAGGACCTCCTCCCTCCCTGGGCCACACTGGGCTTTGCCACAGAGGCAGCCGAGCGCCGGCCACAGGCTGGCCATGGGTGGGGGAGATGCAGATGTCCCAGGGGATGGGGAGCACCCAGCACGAAGATGGGTCCCCGAATCAGCCCTCCCAATGGTGCGGTGGATGAGGCAGGTGGGGCTGCTGGCGACAAGCACTTCCCGTGGCCAAAGCTTCCTTTGGGGAGCAAGACAAAGCATCCCCCGTCACTGTGCCTCCTCCTCTTTTGTCTCAGTGGTCCAGGTGAACATCCTGGAAATGGAGACGGTGGCCAACTGGGCCAAGTTCACCATCAACATCCTCTCTGTCTACAAGTGCCGCGACGAGCGGGTCAAGCGCGGCGACAACTTCTTGTGGATCCACCTGAAAGACCTGTCCTGCAAGTGCCCCAAGATCCAGATCAGCAAGAAGTACTTGGTCATGGGGATCAGCGAAAACTCCACCGACCGGCCGGGACTGATGGCCGACAAGAACAGTCTGGTCATCCAGTGGCGGGACGCCTGGACGCGTCGCCTTCGGAAACTGCAGCGGCGGGAGAAGAAGGGGAAGTGCGTGAAGCCCTGAAGGGTTTCCACCGATCCCGTCCCACGCCGCGCTCAGCCCCAGCCCGGCTGTGTGCTGCCAGACTGCGCCCAGAGACTCTGTACATATATATAGTGTGAACGGACTCTTCTGTCTATAGTGTATATTTTGGCAATGGTTTCCCTTTGTGTGTGCGTGTGCACACGTGGGTGTGCGTGTGGGTCTTTTTCTCTACGTGTGTATTAAAAATAATGCAGTAATGACAAACCTTTAATGAGGAGCAAAGCAGAGGAGGATCCTGTGGGTGCCCGTCACCTGAAGGAGCTTGAAGGGGATTGGTGTCTTGCTCTGGGCATGCTGTTCGTAGCGCTCGTTTTCTAGGCTTTTCCCTTTAACAAGGTCTTCTTCTGCCCAGTGTTGATGTCTGAGTTGACAGCTCTCCCCCTTCTCCAGCGTCCAGGGCCTGCCTTTTCTTCGCTCTCTGAAAATGCGCTGCTGTTAGACCTCTCTCTGCCCTTCTCCTTGCCCAGTAGGAACAGGAGGTCAGAGTCTTCTGTCCTTCTTCCCAATGTGCGTATGGGCAGGCTGAGTGGAAACCATCCAATGCTGCAGAGGGACCAGCCCCAGGAGCTCCACCAGGAAGAAAAAATGAACTTTTGCAAGGCCTGATTCTCTGGTGACCTCAGGTTTACACGGACCAGCGCTGCCACCTGGGACAGGACCCATGCGATGCTGCAGTGCCATGGGGAAGAGTCAGGCCCTGGCAGCGGGTTGGTGGCAGAGCTGTGTCCACCAGAGAGAAAGGGACAGACTTCGCAACCCCCTGGCCCGTTACCTATGCTGGCGCACAGTCCAGGCGACCCAGCAGGAAAGACCTGGAGACACCCACTTTCCCCTCCTATGTCCACCAAGACTATAGCCTGCCCTGCCAGCAGGACCTGGGGTGGAGTGGACAGGCTGACCGGAGTTATCATGTATCATCGTCCATCCACCCAGGTCTATGTCCCTATATCCTCAGCTGGTACCAGCTGATATAATTCCACCATTTCTGTTGAGCTGATACCAAGTGACCATCTGCCTTGGTGTGCATCCTTCAGAGCTGGCCTGGCTGTGTGCTCTCCTGGGAAGTATCGCTGTGGCCAAGGTAGTCTGAGGAGATGCACAAGGCAGAGGTGGCAGGAAGAGAGAAGAGCTTTCATTGACCCACCTCTAGTCTTTTATTTCTTCTTCACCGTGTATTAGTCTCCAGTTCAAACAGACATCAGTATCTTCCCATGTTGAGGTTGTAGCGATCTTGGCATAATAAATATGAGTAGAAATAATAGGTGATCTGACAACAGATATTCTTTACCTACAAACCTTGCCTTGCTTATTGAATGGCTCAGCGAGGTATTGTAACCTACATCGCAATCTTCCAGTGCTTTAGGATGATGCTTTTCCCTTTTGAACCCACGGCAGCTTGCATGGACTCCTCATCTCATGGGTGGTCTGGTGTTTCTGGGCTCCAGCATCCCAGGGTGGTGCTGGAGCCTGAGAGACTGGTGGAGCACTGTCGGTGTATTCAGAACGGGGGAGTTTGGGGACTGAGGATCTAGGCACGGGGATGTCTGTGTGGACATGCAGGTGCCCTAGTTGGGGAACTCAGTGCATTGGTGAAGCTGCTGGAGATGCTGGAAGTGGCTTATGAGAGATGCAGGGGGCCTGCAGTGCCATCTTTCAGGTCCCATGGATGCTGGGGTGCCTACACAGGGCACGGACAGAGCTGGGGGGCAGGCCAGAAGCTGAGGGGCAAAGGATATATGGTACCACTTGGGCTTGGATGAGCTGGTCCTATGCCACACTCCTGACATAGACCTCCCCTTCCCTCCTCCAACTGACCTGAGGGGACCCTCCCATCCCTGATTCTTCTTGTTCTGGTTGTCATAGGCTATCGGCCTCTGCCACGAGATGGCCCTTGAAGTACGTGGGCCACCCAGCCCTCCTCTTCCTCCCATGGCCGCTTACACCCAGGAGCCCTGGAAGCAGAGCTGCTGCCCTTGCCCCTGGCTCACTCCAACCCCATGCACCCAACAGTCCTCACACGGCCATCAGTGGTGAAACACCCTTTGGTTGTGCATGGCTGGGACTCCCATCAGGGTCATTCCCACGGCCCCAGGGGCTGCTCAGCGTCACCCCATGGGGTGTGGGGGCTCGCTGGCCACAGCCCACGAAAGAGCAGGGGGGGCACCACTGCTCCATGGGCATGGATGCTCATCAGGGCAGGGCTGCAGAAGGCACGTGCTTTCTCCAAGCAAGTACAGCCTTCAGGAGAGGCATGATGTGTCTGTGCTCCCCAAAAAGCGCTCTGCACAGCCTGCTCCAGGGTTTCCTTGGGCGCCTGATTTCTCCTCCCTTGAAGCGGGGCACCTAAAACTCTTTGACATGTTGGTGGTTGAAGTTCTTGATTTATCCTCCCAGCTTGTCCCTCTTGCTTCAGCTCTGCCAGCAGGGACTGCTGACAAGGAGGGATGGCTTCCAGCTGGTGTTCCAGTACACATCCTGCTGGGGCAGATGAGAGACACCGGGGCAGGACGACCACATAGCCCATGGGCTGCCACTGAGGAGAGGAGCTCTTCTCCTTTGGCTGGGGGATGTCCTGGCAGAAGAACCGGAGCAGGCCACTGTGCACCTTCACTAAGGCTGCTGCCTGGAAGATGTTTTCCTGACTTCCCCTGCTTGTGTCACCCCAAAGGCCAAAGCAAGAATTCATCTTTCTTCTTCCTCTCCCTCTGCCTGGCATGGCTGGCTGGAAACCCCCGCACGTGGGTTCAGCTGTCCCTGGGACACCAGGGCTGGGTCCCCTGGAGCCGGTGCTGGGGTGACAAGTGTGGTGGTGGAGGCACCACAGGGTTCCATGGAGATGCTGCTTGTCCCCTGCCCTGCAGCTCAGGGCAGGACTCGCCCAGATGCTACCGCAGGCACAGTTTGGGGGAGGGCTGCAAAACCGGGGGCTGCTGTCCCATCCCCACAGGGATGCTGCCGAGCTGGCTCTTCTGGCTGTGCCTTTCCATGCCCCGCTTGCCACATGAGCAGCTCGCTGGGGAAAAGAGGCCCTTTGCAGAGAGGGCTGGCAACACCGCAGCCAGCCTGCGTGCAAGCCTTGCACAGCCCCTGCGCTGCGCAACCTGGCACCGCTGTAACTTTTCTGTCCGCGTTTAACCGAAGCTGGGTATGAAATGCAGCCGGAGGCATCGCCAGGTGCAGGGGGGACAACCCCGCTGGGGAACCCAGCCTGCCGAGCCGTGCCCCGCGCCTGCTGCAGTGGGTTTTTTGGGAGAAGCAATGCTGCCCAGGGGTTTTAGACACGGAGCTGCTCCCAGCCACATATTTAAATCCCTACACAGGTCCACATGCCTTTTTATCATCTTCTGCTGTTTGCTTTATAATTTAAATGTATGACTGGACGGGGCAGATCCAGGATGCTGGTGGGATCCTTTGTGAGTCACCCGTGCAGATTTGGGGCTGGGCTCTGCTGTGCTTCTTGGGGTGCCCTGGGCCTGGCTGCTGAGACATATGTCGTGTAAATACCATCCTGAGGGTGCCCGTGCAGAGGGACCCGGGCCCTGCAATGTGATGGCATCTGTGAAATATGTAGAAAGAAAAGCCAGTGAATGTTATGGACCATAGTGTAACATATATAAGATATGTACGTTTGGGGGTTTTATTATTATTTTATCGTTATTATTTTTAATAACACGAGTCTAATAAGTACCAACCGCCTAATTCTGCGTCTTCTTTGCGTGGACATGCAGTTTGCATGTAGGCTGGGAAGCCGGGGGGCTTTGCCAAGGGGTTTCTCTGTCCCATCACCTCCAGCTCTGCGGGTTGGGGCTGTGCTGACCCACAGGGTTTCATGAGCACTGCAGGAACTTCCCCACAGCTTTCTATCCAGACATGAGTGGGCTTGGGGTGTGCCACGGGGCCAGCTCTGAGCATCCCCCGGTGCTCCAGGGACCGATGGCTCATGGCCCATCATGGTCACTGGGCTCAGCTCTGCAGTTGTCCACCCATCTGGGCACAACAGGGACGGCAGACCCCAGAGAGCTTTTCCACCGCACCAAGACTGGGTCACCAGCCTCCAGCCGGCTTCTTTGTAGTCATTGGACTCATCAGGCAAGTGGGGGGCTCTCCCCAAGCCCCCACCCACCTCCACTTCTCTGGCAGCTCAAGTATCTGGAGTTACCCAAAACCTGCAGGGCTTTGCAGCCACGGAGGTTAAATAGCTGGGAAAACTCTTCCACCTTCCCATCACGACTCTCCAAGAGCTGTAACTGAGAAAAACAGGAACAGTAATGATATTACTTGCTGTTTATGTTATTTAGGTATTGTTTTTATATACTCATTAATGGCTTATGTAATTATTTCATTGCTGTTCATAACACTAACATTTAAACAAAGCCACAGTTAAAAGAAAGAGCAATCAAGCCAAATTTCCAGTAGGCTTAACTGCTTTCAAAGCTAATTTAAGGGGGGAAAAAAAAGGGATAATTAGCAGTCAAGCAAGGAGTTGCCTTCCCACCCACGCTGATTGCGACGGGAGGCTGGTTGGCACAAGCTCTGGCAGGCTGAAGCTGTGCTGGGGTACTTCCACGTCCGCCCACACCCACCTGGCCCCGGCCACCCCCTTGGTGCTGCAGAGTGCTTGTCACCGCGGGGTGCTGCCAGAGCCCCTGGATGACGCCGGGGGACTTGGGTGGCAGCAGGGGAAGCTGCGCAGCCCTGGTGGCCGCGGCCAGCAGCCACAGGCTTTGCAAGGGCAAGAGGTGCTGCAGCGCAACCCCACGTTGCCACAATGAAGGTATACGTTTTCCAAAACAGCTCTTCAAGGAAAAAAATATTAATTCAGCAAAGGATCTGAAAAGAATTCGGCATGCTCCACTGCACTCCCATCTCCTAGAGCGCAGATCTCGCCCACCCCGTGCAGCAGCTGGCTGAGCTCAGGCGTGCGCCGAGAAATGCCACACCAGGACCAGCTGCTCCAGCCGGTGGATGCCTCATCCCCACGCGGGAAGGGCCAAAATACCACGCACGTTTTGCATCAGTGGGTTTTTTTAACAGACCTTTTCCTGGTATTCAGCTGGGGCAAAATGTTTGAGATTCAAAGGCAGCTGAAAGAGAGGCCAAGTTTGCAAGTTCCCCCTGCTTTGGGACTGAATTTTGCAGCTGGTTGAAATTTTTCTCATTTCAAAACGCCGATGGACATTTTTCATCGAAACACGGAATTTGGCCAAGGAAAGAAACAAAATGTGAGAATACTACAGAAAACTCGATGCTCTTTTTCCTGTCGTCCAGCCAGCTCCACTCACGAGAGATCACAACAGCTCGTACAGCTGAACCCCAATCTTCGTGGACAGACAGACGGGTGGATGGGCAGACAGATGGATACATACGCAGATTATTTCCCATTGCTTTGCCCTTGATAACCAAAGTTCATATAAATAAAAATAGACCTGAATCCCACAGGAAAACACCTCCCTTTATGTGCAGAGCAGTCGAGCAAAGAGCATTTTGCTTGGCCAACAGGGCACAGGTCAGTGCTGGGCTCTGGGAACATGCTGCCCGATGAGGAGCTGTGTCTCTAAGTAGGGGCAAGACTACCTAGAGAGGCAAGACCTACTTGCTTGGCCCCTTGTCATGGCCTGACGTGGTCTCTTTGCTCTCCTTGCTCCCTTGATGCTCTCTGAACACAGAGCAACTTCTCTCCATCCTGTGATCCAGATCCACGTGGGTCTTAGTAGTGACTCCAGCTGTCGGAGAGGAGTGATGGTGGCCCTGCCAGCCCATCCCTTCCATACTTCTGTAGTTAGTAACATGGAAAAGTAGTGCTTTGTCTCCTGTGGCCATGGCGTACTAGGGAACGGTGGCCTGCTGCCATCCCTCAGGTGTGGTGGCCTGTCCAACCACTCTGCTCAGTGCCGCGTCCTCTGTCCTGGCAGCCCTTTGGGACAGGCAGGCAAGGCAGCACTGTCCGCAACAGTGGCCAGAGCCCTACGGCCAGGACCTGCTGCCAAGCGCAATGGCTCCCCGCTCCCCCAGGGCTTCATCTGCCTTCCCCAACATGACGAAAAGATTTCAAGTGATTTTTCCCTCAGCCCTTGTGCAGTGAGACTGGAGAGCAGCAGCTCCCAGCAGAGTGGGTCTGCAGGGGCAAAGCCTGCACAGGCTCTGCCGTGCCCTTGGTGCCGCAGCACTCGTCTGCCACCCCTTACCCAAGCATGGCATTTTACTCAGCACTTTACAACCCTCACAAGCCTCGTTAACCTCCCAAATTTTGCTTCCTAAGCAAACCTCGGCCTCTACAATTCCAAGCCCTCCTCCTGTCTTCCAAACCCCAACCAGGGCTCTTCCACCCACCCAGGCTCCTGCCAGAGGGGCTGTAGGACTAGGGCAGGATGAGCTTTTCCCACTCATGACCATGTCAGCCGAGTGTGTAGGGGGTTTAGCTGCTCCAGCCATTCTCATCCTTGCAAAACGGTGAGAAATGTGCTATTCTTCAAAATGCCAAGTGTATTTTTACAAGCCTTGGGGGCATTTATTACATCAGAGTTAATCACCATGTCATTCATTCATCTGTTCATTTATTCCTTCATCCAATCTATCTATCTCCCTGTTCATCTTTATTAGGGCACAATTCACTGGTTAAGCACATGCTCCCTGTGTGTGCGGGATACCCGTCACCCGTGCGAGGCACAGGGGCATGGGGAGG
>NW_009190117.1:10695-13565 GCF_000690835.1 Fulmarus glacialis
GGGGTGCGGGGAGGCAGCTTTCCACATTGGCCGCGCGGGGGGAACATCAGGAAACCATTAATCGATGGTCTGGCCCACGCCGTGTTTTCCTAAGGAAGAGCCGAAGACGGGGAACGGCTGGGGTCAGCGGGGCACCATCTGGAGAAACCCGTCAGCTCCCTCCTGCCGGGGTTTTCCCACCTCGGCAGCGATGGAGAGGACGGGGCAAAAGAGAAGAGCTGTCCCCACCAGCCCCCCAGGGATGGAGGGACCCTGCTGCACCCCATGACCTGCAGCCGCGCTGCGTTGGCCCTAAGGCATCGCTGCAGCGTGGAGCCAGGAGGTTTGCTGGTGGCACAGGGGCCGTGGCACAAAAAGAGCATCCCACCCAGGGATGCCACTGCCCCGGCAGAGCCATGCTGGTCCCCCTGTGACTCGGGCTCAGTATCGCTGGGCCTGCTTCCCCAGGGATGCCACTGCCCCGGCAGAGCCATGCTGGTCCCCCTGTGACTCGGGCTCAGTATCGCTGTGCCTGCTTCCAGGCTTTCACGGCTCAGACGCCACCACAACCTCATCCCCTCCCATTTCATCCTCTGCCATTCATGTCCCCAGCCCACAAGGCACAGGACCCAGCGGGATTGCTTTTTCAGAGATGCTACATCTCTATTAAGTCAATGACAGGCTGCGAGCCTCTGCAGGGGGCAGGATCAGGCCCTCACTGCTGAGCTGCCAGCCAGCCAGTTGACGTGGGGGCAGAGCCATGCTGGTCCCCCTGTGACTCGGGCTCAGTATCGCTGTGCCTGCTTCCAGGCTTTCACGGCTCAGACGCCACCACAACCTCATCCCCTCCCATTTCATCCTCTGCCATTCATGTCCCCAGCCCACAAGGCACAGGACCCAGCGGGATTGCTTTTTCAGAGATGCTACATCTCTATTAAGTCAATGACAGGCTGCGAGCCTCTGCAGGGGGCAGGATCAGGCCCTCACTGCTGAGCTGCCAGCCAGCCAGTTGACGGGGGTCCTCTATTTACACGTGAGACTCAAATAAATGGCCGATGTTTTCATCTTGGACAAGATGCTCTACCCCAAAAGCTTGGAGAACGGGCCTCTCCACTGTCAAAATAAACACCACCCATCACTTCCCCTTCGGCACACCCAACTGACGGGAAATTGTCGGCTTTTGTCAGCTGACGGGAAATTGTCGGCTTTTGTTTATTGGGAGGAGCAGGGAGAGGTGGCACTCCCAGAAGATGGCTGGTGCTGGAGGAGTTCAGAAGAGGGACTGCCTGTTGGAGAGCCGGCAGCGGCCAGCCCGGGCGCCCGCAGCCACCAGCTGACCCCTGGGTTTGTCGCAGCGTGACCACAGTCATGGGGAGAGAGGGGATGGAGACGGGGCAGAGCAGACCCAGCTCAGCACATCCAAGGGGCGCGGGGATGCCTGGGTGAGGTCCCTCCCCAGCACCAGCATCCCCGCAGAGACCTCTGAAGCAGCAGAGTAAAACCAGGTGCTGTGTCCCGCCTGTCCGCTGCCTGTGCCCTGCCTGACAGATGACAACGGGAGCAAACCTTCTCCAGTGCTTGCAGCTCTGGGGCCGTGTGATGGGTCACTAACCCGACCTCGTGGCCCTTTGAGGCTTTTGGTATGTGATGACTCTTAAGTGTCCCTTCCCAGTGCTGCTGGCCACCCACGCTGTGATCCCTGCGGCCCCGGGACCCAGCCGGGATGGTGTTGGTGCCCTGGGAGCCCCTGGTGTTCTCCACACCATGACAGCAAGGGTTTGCTTGTCTACCAGGAAGCCCAGCAGAGCCCGGCAGGCTCTGGCTCATGCCTTGAGCCAGAAATTGGGGTGGCTTTAGCCAGCCCACCCATACGGAGCTTCACACTGTCCCTTTCCCTGCAAAGCCGGAAAGTGCCTGGAGCTGGGAGAGAGGCAGGGTGGGCGAAGGGGGCCCATGGGGTGGCTGGGCAGTGCTGTCCCCATCACCAGCAAGGCTCAGCTGTTCCTCCCGCCCTGCCTGGGTCCAAGCCGCACAGCAGCAGCCCCGTGGGTGCTCGTCCCCACCTCCATCCCCATCCCTCGCTCCAGCGCTCAGATCCTTGCCTTCAAGAGCGATCCCTTTCCAGCAACCTGCCAGCTCACATGGGGAAATTCCCGGTCTCGTCCGTTATGCAAAATTAGCTCTCAGGGAGCGCCTGTTGAAATCGCAGAGCCTTCGTCTGCTCCGGGCGCTTTCAGACTTTTCCCTGGCATCCAGCGGGACGGCCATAAATCTCCGCTACTGCCTCCGAGTCGAACATTTCCTCCGAGCCCCATTATTAATTTTCTGAAAGATCCCATAAACCCCCAGATGGAAAAATACGGAGATATTTGCACATGTGCCGTAAAACACATTGCCCATCTATTTCAAATGGATGTGGCAATATATAAAACATACTTAGGGCATGAGCCAGGTTTCACGGTATTTAAACAAGGCGGCATGATGTAATTGGAATTTACAGTATAGGAGCAGATTGAAGCTAGGACTTGGTTGCATACCATATATCTTCGATCTGCTGAAGATTTGGCCTGTTTTATAATGCCAAATGCCTTTTGTACTTGTCACCTATATTTTAAGTGGATGAACAGCTCCTTTCGTGAAATATAACAGTTGGAAAACATATATTTTTTCCATCTGAATTTCACAGCCTCTCTGGAGAGGAGAAATCTGCCCTGTCCCCCTGCAAACAGTACGTATTCCCAGGGATGCAGGTGTCTCAGAGCTTCGTTTCCCTCATCCCCCTGCCCGGACGGCTCCTATCCCTGGGCAGCATGGTGCCACCACCTCTCCTGCTCCATGGCCTCGCGCCCACCTGAGGGTCTGCGCTGTGGGGTGGGAGTGAGGACCTGCTG
>NW_009190117.1:13596-19871 GCF_000690835.1 Fulmarus glacialis
CCCCAGCCAGTGTTCCTGGGGGCGGGAGAGGGTGGTGAGCCCCCAGTGCTGCTCCCTGGTGCTGGGAAGAGCAGCCGACGCTCCAGGCACTGCTCGCGGGAGTGTGGGCATGAGGTGCTCCGGGCAGAGAGCAGCCCCTGGAAGAGGTGTCACCATCAGGTCCCCAAAAAAGATGCTCTGGCAAAGCCTGTCAGATGTGCCCCCACCTCCCTGCAGCCCCTTGAAGCCAACATTGGGGGGGGTAGGGGGCGATGGGAGGGTGATGGGAGACCCAAGGATGCTCAGAGGCCACGAACAACAGGGCTGTCCCCAAGTCGTCCCCATCGCCAGTGCAAGCACCCCTCTGCCACCCCTCCCCAGGACAGGGTGGGCAGATGAGCACAGCAAAGCTGGGGATTTCTCAGCTCTGGCAGCCCAGTTCCTCCCAGCAAGGTCCTGGTTTCTCATCCCCTCCCCACACTGCTCAGATCCCCCACGGTGCTTGCTGCTGTAGGGGATCTCCGGGGAGGTGAGGGGCCCCAGAAGGGCTGCAGCCGAGCCAGTCCCTGCCTGCTGTGTCCCCTCGCTGCCTCACCCTCCCACGGCATCTGCCCGGCCCGGGACGACCCGTCAACACAGATTGGGGTCTGCGCACCGGTGTGGGAAGATGGTGTGGCCCCATGGTTAGGGCAGGGAGGTGTGCCCTGTCCAAGGGACAGGTGTCCCCCACGGCCTGGAAACCTCCCGGGGCTCCCTCGGCCAAAGGGAAAGGCAAAAAAGGGAAAGGCAAAAGATACCAAAGCATAAAAACTGAAATTTTGCTCATAGATGAGCTGGAGGCTCCATCCAAGCCAGTCCCAAGGGTGGGCTGTGGGCGCCCAGCTGTGGGTCCCCAGCCCGCGAGTGCCAGGGTGCTGTGGGGCCTCTGGGGTGGCTGTGGGCACTCAGAGGGGTGCTGGGGAGCCCACCTGCAAGCCTGGGGCTGCGAGGAGGTGTCAGGAGCCGGAGCCCCCCCATGCCTGCCAGCTTCAGGCAGGTCTGGTGGACCTGGTCTGGCCAAACTCACTGGCCCTCTCTCCACGATACTCCGAGCACCCAGGGGGTGCGGATAAGGAATTTTTGAAAAATGAATAAATCAAGTCATTCCCTTCCGGCAGAAGGAAAAGCCCTCCAAAAAATGTCAGTTAGAAATAATCCGAGTGAATTGTTTGGAAAATTTTGAAGCGCAGGTCCTCCTGAGAGCCAGGATGGCCTCTCGGCCTCACTCTCCAGAGCCAGGAACCGAGAGCCAAGACCCCGGCTCCAGGGCAGGAAGCCTAGAAACTCTCATAGCCACAGCTCGAGCTGGAGCCCAATGGAGCTGCAGGCCACCTGCGGCTGAGCCAGGACACGGACCCCACGAGCCCACCTGGAGCCAGAGCTGAGCCTCCCCAGGGCTCTCCGGGCGTGGGGGTCCAGCCTCCCGGGGGCTGGGCTGGATGCTAAGGAGGGGGCCCGTCACCTGGCTCAGTTCAGGCAAACTGGCTTTTTCAGAGGGTGAAACCAGTTTGATTGGGAATTTTCTAACTAGCCTTAGCTCTTGACCATCAAGGATGGTGCTGGCCACAGTTGGATAAGACACGAGGACTGGTGTGTGCTAGCTGCTGGTGTGGAAACCAGGTTACTTCTCCTCTGCAGCCCCTGCACACGCCTTGCCAGTGGCAGTACCTGAGGTGCCATCCCGCAGGACATTTTCCTGCTCCACAACTCCAGACTTAATTCCTGCTCATGAATGAGCTGAACTGCTCTGCAGAATCTTATTAGCAACCATCTGTTAGCTGGACAGTACCTGTGGTTTCTCTAGACCTCAAGAGACGTCCTCTATCATTTTTCGAAGGGCTCTTACTGCCAGACAGAAGGTCTCTGAATGTTTCTCGTGAGGTTCAAGTCTGTACAGCACAGTGAAAACTCCTCAACAAGGTTGTGTGTGTGTGCGCTTCTAGACCTCAGACCTCTTGGAGACCTGGCTATCAGATGTTGAGTATCAGCTCTTTGAAAGCCTTTCTGTCATCACCACAAGAGAGGCTAAATAGGGAGGCACCTGGAACCACTCCCCATGCTTAAGAGTTTGGCCTTCACCAGGCCGAAGAATCAGCCTCACCTACTACTGAATTTTTGGCATTCGGCTAACTCTCATGGCATGTGTCCTGCAGAGGTGTTGGCATGAGCAGGTTGGCACCACGTGCTGAGCGCCATGTTAGAAGTGCTGGTGGAAGAGCTTGGTTCCTCGGTTGCTCTGGGGCCAGTGGCAGGTTTCTGGCGTGGGTTAAATGACGTAGAGCCGAGTTCTCTTAATGGCACGTTTCTCTGAGACGAGCTCTCCCAGGCTTGTTGCTAGTCATCCACAGGATGCCATCAGGTTGCTTCTCTAGGCTGACTCCAGTGGTCATCCAATATTTTGGCTCATTAATTCTAAGGGGAAGGGGAAAGCAGCAAAATGAGCTTTTCTTGCACTACCCCCGTGGTGCTGTTTGTCAGGGTACCTTTACAGATGTAAGAAGAGAAGAAAGCAGATGGTTTAAGCCCCGTGGCTTTATCTAAGGAGTCTACAAAACCCCGCAGGGAAGGGATGAGATTGCCAAAGGCTGGGAGCATTCAAACCCAGGCAAAGCAGCTCTGACAAATGGCTGGAGCTGGAGGTGATGGCCCAGGAGGGGATAGTGTAGATAATGGGAGACAGGCACCGCGCTAGTGATTTTCTGCCTGAAGAGATTGCAGATGGAGCAGCTTTAGGTCATCAGAGGTACGTGAGGCCTTTGTCTATATGGCACACGGTGAGCACCGACACTGCAGGGCTGACTGGCACAGAACAGATCTTCAGCAGAGAGAAACCACATTTCTGTATCTCTGGATCTTCCTTTCACATTCTCACCACCCTCTTCCATCTTTTCTTACTCATGTCTCTCGCCTTTGACCTCTCCCCTCCTCCCACCAAACTTTCTCTTTTCCCAAGTTTCTTGCTGTTTGGCAAGACGTTCTCCCATTCCCGTCAGGGATGATAAATCACCTCTTCGGATGAGCGTCATCAACATACCAGACTCATCCTTCTTTTGACCTCCTCGGCTCTGAGCCACTTCTAGGAGGTAAGAACTGGACCCAGTTACGCTGGAGAGGAGATCACCAGCTGACTCGGTGAAACAGGAGCCGGTCCGTTCCCCCTTTTTGCTCCAGTCACAAGTCCTGCCCTTGCCAGTCCTGCATGTTCAGTGGAGACCGCACATCCCTCCGGCCATCATGCTGTGCATCCGGCTGGGGCACCTCATGCTATAGAGATGGCCATGTACACGTGCCCCTCTTTTTCTCTTGATCTCCCTTACCTTGCTCCCCCCTTTCCCTCCCCCAACACACATCTGCTCACACAGTTCCAGAGAACTCGTTTCATCTCACCATTGAGCCGTTTATTTCTTTCCAGAGAGTTAAAAGCCTGTCTCCCTTGATTTAGTGAGTCAAGAGTGGCTGGGAGGGAGGGGGGAGAAGAAAAGAATGAAAGAAAGAAATAAAATAATGAAAAAAAAAGGTCTTGGGAACATCTGGAGTTGCTCTTAAGCAAGACGCAATATTCTCGGCCAGATGTTGAGTGACTGGCTTCTACTTGGGAAACGTCAACATGTCAGATGTCGAAAACCCACCCGACACCACCTTCCCTTCCCCTCTTTGCCACCTCCTTGCCCCGCTTTGGTTGTGCTACCCGCAGCATCCCCGTGGGATGGCACCAAGAGGAAGGGGCGGTTTGTCTGGGACCTTGCTGGGAGTCACCAGGAGGCATCAACAGGCCGAGCTTGTCACTTGGAAACAAGCGGTTCACCAAGCAGAGGGATATGGAGAGGCTGGGTGAGCTTGTGGCGGTGCTGCCTGCGATGGATGAGGCAGAGCCAGGCAACTGAGGAGGCATCTGCAAACGGTTTCATAGAGCCGGGAGTAGGGCTGCAGCGGGACAGTCTGGGTGGTGAAGCCATCTGAGAGCTCTGGCAGCAACGCTTTCCCAGCAAGGCAAAGAAAAGACCTTTCTCAATCCCTGGGTGAACTCAGCTGAGCAGGGAGCTGCCAGCGAGGCAGGAAGGGCACAGGCACGCCGGCGGTCTTGGGGCCGCTTCCCCTGAGAAAGGAGCTCTTGGACAGACCAGTCATACTGAATCATCGTCGTCGGTGTAAATGGACTATGAGGATTTATACCGGCTCCAGAGCTGTCCGGGCAAGCAGGGAGAGCACGTCAGTGAAAGCCGGAGTAGCCGAGGGGGTGACATCCATCCTGAGCCGCACACGCTCTGCGACACCCCACTGCAGCAGCCAGCGGAAGCCGCTGGAGGTGTCATCCCTCATGGGCAGGACGCGGCACATCTGTCAGCTGCCTGGGCCGGCACCGCGGAGCCCTCTGCTCTTGGGGGGTGCCCCTCTGCAGTGCCCTGGACGTGGTCCATCGCCTCCCGCCCCACGGTGCCCATCTGTCACTGAGCTGGCGCGTCCAGCACTGCCACCCGGGGATGCTCGGGAGTGAAATATTCCTTCTTCCCACCCCTGGTTTATAAATTATGAGCCGTGACGTGAAAAAGCAGAACTGGGAGTTAATCAGAGGAAAATCCCAATAGGCTGCTCGGGAGGAGGACTGGCACCCCAGGACAAGGGCAGTGCTGGGTGGCAACTGCCACACCAGGCCACGTCCTTCCCCATGCTGGATGCCCTGCAAAGGCTGGGGTCCCTCCATTCGAACCTGACCACCTCTTCGACACATTGGCCTCAGCTCCCAGTGCTGTTATTCCAGGGCCAAGCCGTGGTCTCTTCTAACCTGCTGCTCTTCAGCTTCCTACAACCCAGGGCATGGGCTTGGCTGGTCCAGGGGAGTAACCATGGCCAGGACCATCCACCTCCCTTCATTCACATCGTCCTGAGGATCAATAAGGAGGAGGACCAGTACTACTGCCAGTCAAACCCAAGCACTTTTAGGGCCTTGTATGTGGCTTTCATCTCCCACATCTCATTATGGTGGGTACCAGGAACCCAGGGGTTTTGGCCAACTATATGGGTTTTTTGGGAGCTGGAATCTATCCTCATGCCTCAGCGGTGCCCGAGTACCAGGACAAGCTCCCCAGGGCTCATCCAGGGCTTCCCACACATCAGAGGTTACTCTGGGTGCATAAAGCACCACTGATGTCCTCCCACACCACTGAGCTGTACCAGGTTAAGCAGAGACCTCCCTCCCTCCCCAGCAAGGGTGGGAAATGAAGGGTGGAGAAGTAAGCTGAGCCATCCTTCCCATCGGCAAACCCTGCCTGCATGTGATTACCTCAGCAGGCATTGCGCAGTGTCACAGGGCTGCCATGGCCAGGACTTGCCCGCGAGACGCTCCGAGTCACGCCAGGCGAACCCTCCTGCTCAGAGAAGGGTCCCTTTGGGTGCTGCTCTCCCCACCTCCCCACTAGCTGCAGGGTCCCAAAGCCCACTCATGCCCTTCGGTTATTGCCTGAAGAAGCTGAGGAACCACAGCTAGAAGGAGCATCTTCTGCCTCTTCAGGGCAGGGACAGAGACCACATTAGCCAGTATGTGGAGGAAAGACACAGGACCAAGGCACGTGTCTAGGTCTGCCTGCAGCCTTCCCTGCACTTCTTTCTTTTTCCTGGACTGAAAAATAATAGCTGAAAGGCATCTGCTGAGAGCCCAGGAGCAACCCAACCTTTCCATCTCCCCATGGTCCAATAGCCTCCTCTCCCCTGGCACAGGCAGTGCTGCAGAAGGACACATGGTCCTCCCATCTCTGCTGGTCCCAGCCCTGCATGTCCCAGGACATGAGGAGGTGTCAGCCGTGCCGGTTGCTCAGCGGCAGTCTGCAGCAGGAGGGCTTGGTCCCCACTGTGACCTGCTGCATTGGCAGGGAAGGTCTGGGGGACAAGGGACTGTCTCTGCTCGGGGGTGACCTTCTCTGGGTGCCCAAAGCCTTCATCCCCACGTGGCATCAAAGCTCTGTGCTCCCTCCTGCTACGAGGGGGACATTTACAGTCCCCAATCCAGGGGACGGTTACCAGGATACAATCTGTACAGAGTCAGAAGCATCTCTGAGCAGCGAATCAAGCTCTGGTCCCCTTTCTGGAGGAGTACCCTTCCCCACACCGCCTGGGGAAGCCCCTGACCCTCTACCCCTCCACAGCGATGGGATTAGCGGGGCTCAACCCCACATCATGTGGGGGTCCCTCTCACTTGGAGCAAGCCGCCCTCCAGAGATGGACATGGGGTGGAGTGGAGTGCTGAGCGCAGACGCTGGACA
>NW_009190118.1:0-270 GCF_000690835.1 Fulmarus glacialis
CTGCCGAGCACTGCCCCGGTGCTACCTGCGGCGTGGGAGCCCCTCGGTGCTGCAGCCCTTGACCCATCTTGGCGATAAAATCTGCTTGAAGACATTTGCCCTTTCGGTCCCGCTTTTCCCTTTCTTCCCACGGTGCTTTTTAGCAGCTGGACGATCCCCCTGGGCTGGGACAGGGTTGCTGCTTTCCCCCCGAGCCTCTATGGCATGTGTCGGATGGGAACCCGCCGTTCCCGATGGGAACCCAAGTCCCTGCAGAGGCCCCGCCAATGG
>NW_009190118.1:360-779 GCF_000690835.1 Fulmarus glacialis
GCATTTGTCCCTGGGATGGTTTGGAGCTGGAGCCCGGCACGTATCCAGATTTGGGAGCATGCAAGAGGGACCAGGGCCATGTGATGGAGGAGAGCGCACGGGGCAGGAGCAGAAACACCCCAAGGTCACCCATCTGAAAACACCCTCTGGCCCATGCGGTCCAGGGATGGGGCTTTTCGGGCAGGAGGCACCCACTGCAGCCCAGGCGGGGAAGGGGACTTGCTTGGGGACTTGCACAACCCACCGGCACCCCGGCACAGCCAGACGGGGTGATATTTCAATTCAAAGCCCCAGACACCTCCCAGCCACGAGTCCCACCCAGGGGGGCTCATCTTCACCCTCTAAACACCGCACTGACCCCGTAGCCAGCTCCCTTTCTCCACTCAGCACCAGACATCTCCATCACTGGTGCCCCAGCC
>NW_009190119.1:0-966 GCF_000690835.1 Fulmarus glacialis
GGGGGAGGAGGGAGGAGGACCATTTCACCATTAGGGAGCTCACTGTTAAAAAAAAGAATGAAGTGGGAAAAGGGTAGTAACATGCCCTGTGGCAGTCACAGAAAGTCAACAGGAATATCAAAGCCTTGCAAATAAGAAACGAACAAGGCCTGATCACAGACTCCTTCACTTGGGCAGAGCTGCCTTTGAAGATGACTGGAATCCCACTGGCACGAGTCTGCAGGACCGAACCTTGACTTCTGAAGGAGCACAGGAACCGCTGCTCCTGTGCTCGCTGGGCGAAGGTTCATCCAGCCCCGCACAGCTTCTTCCTAGCTGGAGCCAGCTGCTTCAGAGAAGGACATAAAACAAGCTGCCAACAAATCTCAGGACCTTTGTTTACAGAGCTGTCATAGGTTCAGGCTCCCTTAGCAATTTGATGAATCATGAATGCTAGTTGTCCCTCACCCCAAGTTAGGTAACTTTTAAAAGAGCACACAGCGATTTCCATGCACCTTAGATCTCCACATACTTGAAGGAGTGCACACAGCGATTTCCACGCACCTTAGATCTCCACATACTTGAAGGAAGAATGGGAGGGTCAGTGCAGGTGGAGAGGGGTGTGCTCGCACACCCATGCACGTACACGTGCATCTGTATGCGATGAAATCGTCTTCCTGCATTTAGCAATATCCCCCCTTTTGATACTTGTTGGCTTACAGAGTTACTCTTCTGAATAGATCCAAAACCAGAGCATTTACAGCAAAACTTTATCTCCACAAATCTATTTATAACACTTCTATGAGCTAAATTCCAAAGATTTTTTTTGCCATTTAAGGACATAAACCAGAAAATGTGCAAACGGGTGGGTTCCACTTTGCTTCACACCCTCCACAGCAAGTCTCAAGGGAAATGCTCTTTATTTGTATTCTGTACGCAAGAGGGTGTGGAAACATGTAATGTTGTTTCCATTGCCTGAAATCTTTC
>NW_009190119.1:1076-5308 GCF_000690835.1 Fulmarus glacialis
AGCTTATGACACTATGGCAGGACTGTAAGTAAAAGCCGTCATCCCACATTTCTGGTACGTGCACGACAACTTCACAGGAAGGCTCTGTCTCAGATGCAGCAAGCACAGTTAAATCTGCAAGCACCCAAGAAATTCCCTCCAGACATGTCAGTTCAGTGTCACTGCTGAGCCTGGCCCATCTTCCACCTCATTCGCTGGGCTTCAGCGGTTTAACACCCACAATCTAGAAAAAGTTACTTTTTAGTAGAATACGTATCTGTGTGAATAAACAAAAAAGCGTATGTTCTTGCTGGGAAATCAGTCAAAAATAAGGTTTTAGCCAGTGCTTAAACTTGGCATTTTGGAATTACAAATTCTTTATAAACGCTAACGAATTAAGCCCCAGCAGCCCCATGGGCCAAACACAAAAAGGCATAGGTTATCCTTTACTTGAAGATACAGAAACAGACACACAGTTATTAAATGACTCACCAGGTATTTACGACCACAGGAAAAAATTCAAAGGAGAAATTACTCCAGTGGCTTCAGATATAGCCGCCTTTTTCCTTTCTCTCTTCCCCCTTCTTCCTCAGTTAGTTGCTCCTGCCCCGCTGCAAGCCAGCAGGACAGTCCCCGCAAGCGCTTCTTCCTGGCTGCGACCCAAAGTCCCATAAACACCGCGATGGCCAGGATCTTCTGATCAGGAGGTGCCCTCTGCTCCACGGACAGAGTTTTCCCCTCTCAAAGGGCGGACGCAAGGGGCAGGGAGGGGGAAAAAGGCATCAGTCGGCAGTGGCGGTTCCTGACCATAGGTGGAGGAGGCGGATGCCCCAGCTCCGAGCCCACCTGCCTCACCGCCGGGGAGCCCAGCAAACCTGGGCACTGCTGTAGCTGGCTGCACAGCAGTTGCTGCAAGAGAGAAGCAGAAGCCAGGAGGTTTGCAAGTGAGAAAGACCAGAAGGCTGCACTCCCCACAGGGCCAGCTAGTGATGCTCGGGGAGAGGGACGTGGTAGAGACCATGCTGCTAAAGCTGGTATCTGCTTGGCAGCCAGGCTGCCAGCCCCGCACCGTTTATCAGCACTAAGCACAGTTCCAAAGAAAAAACACATGAAAAGAAGCACTTTCTTACGCAGGATGTAAACCATACAGCTAACATACCAGGGCTAGCAGCTAAGTAGCGGTGTTATGTGCCCTAACCTTTTCGGTTAATCAAATCCGTTTCAAGAAAAGTAGGAGCAAGCTCCCCCGGGGGTGGGAGGGATCCCAAATTACAACGTACTGAGCGTCCGTCCCCGCTGGGCTAGCTGAACTGTACCAAAACATCAGGAAAGGCAAAAAGAAATTGTTACATAGTTCAACTGTCCTATGACCCCAGTGTTTCATCCAGAAAGGTCAGATCTAATCTGATCTTCAAATGCCTTTGAGTCAAATTTCAGCCTTAGCCAAATCCTTGACAAACCATTTGGAGGCATGCAACGGCTACAGCTTCCCAGCGAACACCAGCGCCAAAAGAATAAGTGCCAGCATGTAGGTAGGTGCCTTGTTTCCAGTACAGATGCCCCCAAAACCCATTCTCACCAGGTCGTGGGGCTTTAAACCGCCCAGGAGTTATGAACAAAACCAGCAAACCGGCCTCTGCACATGCACATTTCTGAAGGTGAGAGCTCTAGCAAGGAAGCAGCTTTCTTGTTACAAGCTGCCAGGGGGTAGTTACTAAGAAGAGACAATTTTTAAAGAATGAAAACTTGCTTTGAAGATAGACTCCCACTCTTTGCAGTCACAGGCCTGTCTGCCTCAGGCTTTGTACACCTGGAGCCCAATCCTGCAAACTCCCCATAAAGCTTCTCTCAAAGGCAACTAAAGGTTCACAGGATTGCGCTTCCCATTCTGCCCTGTTACCTTTTTTGGTGCTTTCTCTGACACCCAGGAGGGTCCAGACAAGCACTGCAGATGGGCAGCTAATGCTGCACTCTTGGCCCTCTCTTTCTTATGCATATATGGTTTCTTGCCCTGCTTTGTTCACATACAGCAATCAAATGTACCAAGTTGTACCCTTGGCAGATAGGGGTTAACGACTCCACTGGTCTTTAATACAAATTATAACGCGGGCAGCCAACAGAATAGGTCTCATGCGAGCAACTGAGAAATCAGAGTATTTTAAACAGTCCCAGGGCATTCAAATGCTATTTGTCCTGCAGGAAGGAAGACCTGCAGGCTCTCACTTTTCTGCAATGAAAAGATCACCCCCATAGGCAGGGCCACTCCAACTGCACGCAGGGAAGGGTGAAACAAGGAGGACTTCTTGATAGACCTGCCTTGTCATCTTTCTCTTCATATGACAGAAGCTACCTCCCAGCAGGCAGCCAGCAAAAAAAGCCTTGCTCTGTCTTTCTAGTCTCGCCACCTGGCCTCAGTAGCACTGTGCCCTAACCCCGTGCGGGTCTGGATGGATGCTGACCGGCATGCCTCCGTGCCGTGTGTGGCCCCAAAGAAGACTTTGAGGAATAAGAAATCTTCCCGTCTTAATGCACTTGAATTTTCCCTCTAACGTCAGCCAGAGGAACTTTTCTTTTCTTTAAATCACCTAGTTTTCAGCGTCACTATTGCATTGTGTATCGGTGGTGGACAAGAAATAAAAGCACAAGGGAAGTTACCCCTTTCTCAGGCTGCTCCGTGTCAGAATAATGCTGTGAGCGTATGAAGTAGCAATTGTGGAAAATCCCTTATTCTCCTAGTACATGCTTACATCACTCACTGTCAAAGTGTATTCAGAGTACACAGGACTCCCCTTGCATCAGATCCTGCATCCGTTAATGATGGTATTGATTTCACCAAGACTAATCCTGTGAATGAAGGCTGTGGAATTGATCCTCTTGTCATTGCATGCTGCAACAAAGAGGAGTTTTCAGGAAACACAAGTTATTTCAATTTAGTCTCTTGTTCACAGGCGTCTTATCTGGTATTTCTCCCCTGCCATCATGATTTAGATATTACATTAATGTGTGCAGGTTTTATTGACTGAGATACCTGCCTATCAGAAAGCCTCCCAAAGAAAGGCAGACCTGTACTTTCTTCAAATATGTTGAGAATAGTTGAGACCCACTTTACCTTAAAGGCAATTTAATTAAGCAAATGGACTACTTACTTCCTTGAGGCATCGCTCCATTTGTAATTTATGTTAAACCAGTCCATTTCATTGGTTTTGGCGTATGTAGTTTTAGGACCCCATCCTGTCTCTCCATGACAGGAGAAAAAGGTATGAAACTTGTTTGCAGATGCACACGCTCACACAGAACCTACTGCTACAGTTAATGAGACAGAGAAAGAATGGATGCAGGGTCCCGGGGTTCTTTGATGGCAAACCATACAAGCACAATCATTCACAGTATGGTACCTAAAATAGACAAATTATAATAAAAACACAGTTCTCACAGAAGAAACACACTGCCTCCTTATTTTCTTTGAGCTGCTGCCAAGGAAGGAACGTGTTATTTTCACAAATTATTCTCCTTTATGCCTTTTAGCAAGAGAAGCCTTCTCAGCTAGGCAAAATTGCATAAAAACTGCACACTCTGAAAATAAGTACTCCTCTGAAAACAAATACTCCACAAAAAGTCATTTAAAAACAGTTATCTTGCCCATTCTTCCAAACAATACATGAGAAAAATCAATTCTATCGCTGCAGGTCTGGCCAGAGGTTACTAGTTCGGTCAACGTCTGCTGCTCCCAAGTATCCATCTGCAGCTAACTTCATCCCTCCCTTCATTTTCCCAGCTCCTTCTCTGAGGAAATTCCCTGCTATGCAGAATATCGTGCTATCAGCAGCCAGCCTTGCACAACGCTTTCAAACTGTCCGAGCATGTCAAAGGAGCTGGGAAGGAGAGCCTGCTCGCTGGCTCTCCCCAGCAGCGCTCTGACTGACACAAACACAGACCCAGACTTTTAAGAGCTCCGGTCCCACCCAAGTGCATTTTTTCTCCCGCTTTTAACAGGAAAGACAACTTCACAAGAAACATCCTGGCAATACACTGCTGCGCATGTTGAAGGCTGAAGACAAAAACGGATGCCATCTATTGTCAACAATACTTCTATGAAAGGCTGCCATGACGGACATCTGCTTCAGCAAGTATCAGATCAGTTACGTTAACCAGAGCTTTACTGTATCTGTATCAGTTACGCCAGGAGACTGCCTTTACAGTCAGGCAGCCCTGAAAGCCCAGGTCTTAAGTTGCAAAATTAAAAGCAACTCCCC
>NW_009190119.1:5331-11416 GCF_000690835.1 Fulmarus glacialis
TTCAATTCCTTTTTTTTTTTTAAAAAAAAAAAAAAAAAAAAATTAAAGAAAGGACAGATAGGTTATTTCTCCACTAAAAAGCCCGCCGCAGGATCTCACACAGAGTGGGACCGGCACAGATCCTGCCCTGCACCCAGAGCCTTGCCCCCACACCTCCACATTAGGGTCTCCTGGGGTGGGCGAGCGTGCACCCCCTCCACCCGCCCGGCACAGATATCTCCCTTAGTTCACCGCAAACATCTGGAAAGAGGGGGGGCTCAGAGAGCGGAGGGGAGGAAAAATAGTATCCGACACTTTCGCACTATTTCCACGGCTCGTTAGATTTCGCATGCTGCTTAATCTCTATCATAACGCAAACGCAGTCAGACCAGCTCACTCCCAAACAAATACATATCTTAAGCCCTTACCTCTGTGGCTGAAAAGTTTTCAACTAGTAGGAAGGAAATGAATAACTGGCTGCTTGGGCAGGAGCACAGCAAGAAAGGCACACCAGCAGCCTCACACACAGCCCTATTCAATAAAACTACAGCTTTTCCTTGGCCCCTCCCAAAAGTCAATGCTAAGTGAATACATATCCCTTATGTTTACAATTGGCAGGCAGCGGTATGCATTGTCCTCAATTTATTCTAATAGGCAGCCAATGACTACGCACAAGCCAAGGTGGGTTCAGCCTGCCTGCAGAGATGCCTGTCATTCCCTAGGCATGCTCAGGAAGCCACTCATCAGAAAACCAAGACCTAAAAAGCTCCGAAAATTCGTGCAAGCTGCCAAAACTGTCTTGCTACATGCCCTTTTTTGGTTATCCTTAGCAGGGCCTCTGAAAGTAAATCCTCTGTCAGGAACAATCATAAGAAATGTTAATCTAGGAGAAAGAGGCTGTCTTGTTGAACACAAATGGAGCTTAAAAAAGGAAATACACTGAATGGAAAGGGACACAGTAAACATATTTACTTTTTGCACCAGTTAAAAAAAAAATCAAATAAATAATTTCACCACAGCTAAACTTCATTGTATTTTTCTTAACGAGGACCACATGTAAAAGGGAACACAGAAACGCTCTGCTGTGCAAGCTTGATTCTGCAGAAAGAGAGAGACACCAGTGGGAAAGGCACATGAAAGATGAGTTGGCAAGCTTCGCAGCCCGTTTCCATTTCAAATAGCACAACAGAAGTTATATACAGAATCCCCGTGTTCTGAAAAATAACTTTTAAAGGCATTCAGAATTTTGACGGTGATCCTTAGCAAGTTGGACTAGTTGGATAAACAAGTTTAGCTTATAGGTATACAGCTATTTATCTAGACATTAAAACCGATTCATTTACTATGAGGATAGCCCTACATCTACATATTATGACCAATACTTTTCACTGTCTTTCAATACCATAGATAAAGTAAGCTTAGGTTAATTTTTTATCTTTGTTTGTTTTGCTTTAGTGATTGCACACTATTGATAACTTTCCAAATTATGCAGACAGCTTAAAAAATGAAAGAACAGATGCAGACTGATGCTGGAAACAAATGAGCTACATAAAATAATTAAGAAGGTGTGAAAATAAATATGAAAATTATTGCTTAGGAAAACAGCGCAGTACATAGACCCTAACACACGCATGTACCAGCCGCTAAGCAAGGCTTCAGGAGAACTGCTGACTGCTCTAAGGGGACAGGATTCCAGACCAGGAGATATTTTGCAGATTCGTATTTGACAATAACATACACAAAACCAGTTAGGGGGAAAATATGTGTAAGATGACTTTGCAGCTGAATGGGCTAAACTATTTTAATGCCTTTCTGGGTCTTTTTTTCTGGTCACTGGGCCCCACGGATTTAGTCACATGTGTAATGCAAGAAGGATTCAGTCCATAGACAGTAAACTAATCTTTATAACATTTAAAAAAAAAAAAAAAATCAGAGCGCCAAATCTATACAGATTTCCAGCAAGCAATCATAATTATTCTAGTGTCATTTTAAATTTCACAACTTAAGTAAAAAAGTGGTATTTGTTTTTGGAAGGCACCTTTTTTTTCTTTATTTTAACAACCCTTTGGAAACTTCATCTAATGGTAGACATCTCCCATGACATGGCTGTGCTGGTTTTAAATACTAAAACTAATACATACAGCATATATGTAACTTTGGTTTTTAGGAGGCAGTGACATTATTTAGGAAGAAATGACAAATCTCTACCGGATCCTACCATACCCTAGATTTTGAGAACCTAAAACATTGAAGAATCCAGGCTGAGGAGTAAACAGGATTAAAGGATGCTGACGGTCAGAGCAAAAAACTGAATGTTGGTAAGTAGCCGGAGGTTCTCATTCCAGCATAGCCATCAACCCCTGCAGTCTCAGGGTCCACTGCAACAGGGAACTAGCAGCTATACACTACCTAAAGTTGAAAGCAACTGGGGTTTTGTTTGTTCGTTTGTTTTTTTGTTTGTCTGTGGTTTTTTATTTTGGGGTTTGGTTTTTTTTTGGGGGGTGGGGTTTTTTTTTTTTTTGAAAGAGACTTACCATGAGTTTGATGCTCCCTTGTCAAAACATCCCAAACTCTTTGTATTCTAAGTCACTTTTCCATTAACATTCTGCAAAAAGACCAGTTTTGCTTTGGGGAAATGTTGTCATGAAAAGTAAAGTTTGCATCCTTCATGGTGAGCTGAATTTCACCTAGAGAAACTTTTGAATTCCATGACTTGAAACTTTGAAGCCAATGAACTGGCACAGATACCGTAATTTTCCTGGAGATATTACTGGAAACTTGAGCTATGAAGAATGCAGAGTTAAATTTCTAGTGGGTGCCCCTTTGCATCCTATGACTATGAGCCACCTGTAAATGCCTGCTGCAAATACATAGTTACAATACGCCTAAATCCACAATAGTAGGAATTTAGGGAACTATCATGATAGTCCTTGCCCTCATCACCAGGGTTGCCACTCTCGCCACAGCTTCCTACCCCCTCTGCTTTGACAATCAGAGATTCTTTGTGTCATAGCACAGAGCTAAAAACATTTTGGGGGGCTGAATAACCCAACTCCTGGTTTATGACTGCACATATAAGACATAGAAAAAATAGTATATGCAGAAATTAAACCCCCAAACCAAGCACAATTTTAATATCGATACCTTATCGTGGTAAGGGCCCTGCAAGTGCTCATTGCTAAGCTCTTGAGCTCGGTAACTCAGGGCAAGGGTGGGACTGTTTGCGATAAGAGCCAAATCGCTTGTACGTGCTGGGCTGTTGGAGCATTCTTGGAGGCCTAAGCCTGCAGTCACTCCCTCAGAAGAATCATGTTAGAAGTACCTGGAAATCTCTGTCGAGACTGTGGCTCTCGCAGGTTTATCAATTTTTCCTACAAAATTTACAATCTAAAGCTGAGGTAAGTCTGTGGTCTAGAAAGTACACTATAAATCATCCCCTGGGAGGCAGGTCTGGTTGCTGCATACCGCCACTCTGAAGAACTTGCATTTTGGCACCGCAAAGCCCCCAAGACTCAGCAGGCAGCAGTGGCCAAAGGGGCCACTTGGATTATTGCTGTTCCACTCCTCCTCCACGCCTTCTTCCCAAAGCAGCTGCGACGGCAGAGCTGTGCTCCCTGCCTGGAAAAAGTCTTTGGGGTATTTGGGAAAAGAATCTTTTACTTTTCAAAATGAAGTCGCTTTTTATTATTGAGCTTCCCGAAATTATTTTTCTTCTCTTTATTTGACATGGTGCACGTGGCCATTACTGAGTAGCACAGAGTCTCCCACCACTGTCACTGCAATGTTTTCAGCTGCCATTTCAGAAACAAAGAGGAAGCATGTTCCCCACCCCTGCACGTTCCCACAATACAGCAAGATGCATACAGAGCATCAAATACACGATGGGGAAGGCCATTCTTCCCATCCATACCCAACCAATTTGGCCACTGCCTCACATCCCCAGCATCTAATTTTTTGGTGGTCTGTGCAGCTAACAGTGGGTCAAACTGTCCTAGCGCGCACGGCATAAAGTTAGAAATCTTTAGAAAGGAGCTTCCATCCTCTATCTAGCACGGATGCTCTGTGTTTAGGTGGGGAGGCCAAAGCCATGCTTAGGAGAATCATAGTAGCGAGGTCTGTGCTAGGAGTGACCGACTCTGTTCCTGAGTGGAGAGACAGACACAAAGAAGCAGGCTTCCTTCTGCACCAGGGTAATGAAGATGTGTCACTCGGCCCTGCTGACAAAAAAGCGGTCTTTATTTCCAGTCCTGGTACCAGTAATAAAGGTCTGGCACGCTGGAGTGCTGGCATGGGTCACAGATACAAAAGGTTATAATCCTATCAGCAGCAAGGGTCAGCATCCATTGAGTCCTGGCAACCACGGCTACAACTGAACATGGCTCTTGCTCTAGCAAACACCCTCGGACCCAACCAGCAGCGCTTTTATCTGTCACATTTGTGTTCCCTTCACAACACTCTTCACAGCTAAGCAGGGCAACTGTTTATTGTAAATAAAAGTCTGCCATTCTTTGTCCCTGAGCAGGACAGGGAGGGAAGGGAGTTTTACCACTTCCAATGATAAAATATATCCCTGGAGGGGCACATGGCTGCATATGGCAGGGGCAGAGCCTTGGTCCTACCCTGTAAACCTTCTAGGGAGTTAAAGGGGGTATCAAAAGACTACGTCTCGAGAAGAGAGGTAGGACTCCCTGCCCTGGCAACATTAAACAAACCTCTCCTGCTCCTCACTGTATATTGGAGCATTCAACACAGCGTTGAGTATTTCCAAGCACCCCTGAAATACCAGTCACAGCTCCATTATTCTTCACTTTCAGCCCCTCCAGAACCTAAGTGCTCTCTAAGTGGAACGTCATGGTCAAAGATGAGGGGGACTGTTGTGAGATTACACAAGATGTCCAGGCTAACAAGATCTTGCAGGAAGTCCTGTTACATATACCAGGGTAGGCGAGACCTGTGTTGCTTGTGTGAACAGGGAGGAAGGAGGACTAAGCCTCCATGGGCCCCCAAAGGACAAAGGCCCTAGGAACTGGGTCGGATGAGAAGCAAACCCAGAGAAAAGTCAGCACCAGGAGCAGTTGAGGAGATAGGACACCAACTTACACTTACGCAGTCTGCCTTCTGTACCCTGGTCAGACACAGGACAACAGGTAGGGGCACCCTCTCCAGCAGACTTTGCTTTTTTCCTTCCTTGGTACAACAGAGCAGCGGGCAGGACGTGTGCCGTGCACCCTGGGGTAGCTCACACCTCCTCTCTTGCTCCAGGCCAGAGTGGAAAGCATGGTTTGGCTCTGCACATTTTCTCATGCCCCCTCATAACATAAAGAGAGCACAGTGTGGGTTCCCCCCGCCCCAGCAGACAATTTCTAAATGATGCTATGGCTATGCCATTTCCACAGCTCATCTGAAATCAACCTAATCTTATATACAGAGGATACAGCCCAGATGGCGGTGCTCACAGCTGTGCACATCTGACATGAAGGTGAGTAAGCTTAGATTTGTGAGCGAGCCACCCAGCTGGCAGGTCTGTCTGGGGGATTGCTTCAAAGTGCATGAGGGAGAAGCCCACACACCGTGAGCAGATTTGGTCATCCTTATGACTACCTCCTGGGCACAGACAAGCTTCTTCTATGTTAGAGAGGCAGAGGTAACTTTTAGGAAAATTTTACACATGCTGCTTCAGGCCATATCTTTTGGCCTGGAACAGCACAATCCATAGGACTTCAAAGCCACCAGTGCACTCAAAGAGGGCGTAAAAGCTACCACAAAGGAGAGCAGAGGAATACAAGCATCTCTTCAAACGCAGGGCTGTGTGCAGTACGATGTCAGTCAGCTGGAAATGAAAAGCTAGTGCTGCTTAGACACAGTAACAAGGACTAGAATGTAGATACCGAGAGGGATGCACGTCTTTCTTAACTCAGATGCCAGCCTCAGTCTCTCTAAGACTCGTATATATCCAGTGAAGAGACAGAGCCCTCCAACGGGCTATTCACATCGTGAATAGCACATCCAGAAGAGCTGCACTGACAAGTAGGGAACCCAAGGCATCAAGCCTCCCACTCCAAAGTGCCACAAATCCCCCATGAGTGGCTAGGACTGTGTTCTCTTT
>NW_009190119.1:11447-21082 GCF_000690835.1 Fulmarus glacialis
GCATTATGAGTCTTCTGGGTGCTAACAAAAGCAATAACAATGGATCCTGTTTAAGGTGCAGGAATCAAGAAGCATGCCATGCATCAGTCTACGCCACGATAACCAAGCAAGAAATGCAGGGCAGAAGATGGTACCAGTTTCAGCTTGTGTAAAGGTATTGGGAAAGAAGAGACCCCTCCTGCTGTGGGGAACAGAGACTTACCTAGCACCCTGAGAGTAGGAAGCAGTCCAATGTTTCCTGGAGCAGCACTCCCTTGGATTAAAGAAATGAAAAAGTAGGCATATAATTATGTATCGTTACCATTCATTTTGGTGTGGCATATCTGCCCATTTCTGCTAGGTGTGGTGTTTTATTTCTCTTGGTTTAGCCAGCTAAATATACGCAAAGCACATTTATATACTAAAAAGAATAATCAAAACAAAAAAGGGATCCCAAAACCTGCTGGAAAGAGACACTTTACCCACAATAAGAAAGAATTAATCATGGACACAGTGACTTTACCTTAGTGAAAGCGAAACAAACAACATAGTGGCCCATATTCCAAAGAAAACAGAATACCTGCACTTTTCCACTACAAAACTAAGCCTAGCTACAAGTACACAGTGCCCCCCAAAGAACAGAAACTTCACAGCACCTCTACTCATTAGTAGAAAAGGAAAAAAAGAGCTCCTCTGGATTGCTTTGAGAAGTAGGATTTTTATATACTTTTTCTGCAGGCTAACATATGGTAAGGGAACTCTGCCCTCAGGGACACCCGTTTTCCTGAAGGGCATGCCCACTTCCCTTGCACAGAGTACAAACTATGAACAGCAGATGTGTATCTTTTTCCAAACACCCCTGTTTTCCATTGCCAGCCATGAAAAATTATGCACAATGAAATTAGCAGTGCTCAGAAAATTTGTGTACATTCTCAATTTGCCTTGGTTTGAGAAAAATCAGTGCATTTGCTCAAAACAATTGCACTGTACACACTCCTTCTTTGTAAATTTGGCTTTATTCTGAGTATTGTTTTCCAGGCAGAAGAGATGGTGCCATCATTTACTTTTGCAACTGAGTTACAAATTGCACAGCTGCTGGTACGGGCATTTTGAGGGTGAGGCATATTCCTTGGCCTTAATTCTCCTCTCACTCAGACTAGGGTAAACCAAGTGTCAGCTTAATCAAATCAATATTCTCTGGCGTATCCTATTGTTACAGCAATGTGAGAACCCAGAACTATTGCAGGGTGCATAGCAAAAGACTGGAACGCAAGACTTGTCGGACACCTCAGCAAACCCAGCACTAAGCAGAACGAGAGGGTGAAGACTAGGGGGACAAGAGCACCCATTCCCCTTTTTCACACTCCTGTTGCTATTACACACAGAGTGGCAGAGCTGCGCTGTTCCAGCTCAGAACAAATAAACCACTTGCAGCTTTGTGTCACGCTCTGAGCACACACGTGCTGTGCAAGTACTACTGGTGCTAGTAAGCAAGGTCATTTAAAATAATATCTCTAGTGCCCTGCATCACACCCTGTCAGCTTGTGCAATAGCAGAGCCAGAGCTAAAAGCCCACTAGAGCAGACTGTGGCTGTGCCAAAGTAACACGGTGGTTCTGTGAAAGAAGCTACGCATCAGTCAGAGCACATCCCTCCCTCAATCTTCCAGCCATGCAATCCTTCTGGATAGAACAAGCCTTTGCCACTTCCTTGGAAAAGCCAAATTTCTGTCATAGCCATGGACAAGGAATCTATAGGAAAGAGGAGCGGGCACAGCAGACAGAGCCTCATCAGCAGTCCAGACATTTTGCTAAGCCAAAACCTCTGTCTGCCCTTGGGTTTATCCAGTGGAGGGAAGGGTAATCTGAGGCAATATCTGCCTCGGAAGAAGTGAAAGAGTTAGAAGAAAAGAGGAAGCAAACAAAAAAACATTAGCAATATGGCTTACATAATACCATGGACCAAATTTGAGAACTGGATATAGGAGTGCACTGAGTCGCTAATGTTCATCTAGCAGCACGCACTGCCAAACCACCTTGTCCCAAAGCTGAGAGGCGCGTCACTGAAATTATGACTATTCCTATCGCAACGTTGCCTAATAATCTTAGTGGGGATTCAAGTTCCCGTGAGGTGGTCCCTTACACCCCAGCAGCAAGTTGTAGGAGACACTTGTGCCAGTGGGATCTCCAGGTACCCAACAATCATTCGTGCACAGGCAGGACTCCACACCAACAATCCTAGGAAAGTATGAACCCCCGCATCAGTTTCTCTGAAGGATACAGCATGTAGTGCAATAGCGGACTTAGTGGAATGTCTTTCCCTGCCCCCTCATATGGAAAGAGAAGGATAGTGGCCTTTTATGCTAACCATCCAGCATGACATTTGCTCCTCTCCAAATCTAGACACACCCAGCTTCTTCTTAAGAGCTCTGGGTAGTGTCCTCTGACAGGCAATTTCCTGGGGCAGCTTCATTTAAATAAAATAAATTAAATATGAATTAAAAAATAGGACCAGTATGGAAGCCTCCATGCTATGTATTTTGAAATTACATTTCATTCTATAGTTACTATCCTCCAGTATTCCCAGTATATCTCGATCGTTTGTATTGACAAAGTAGCATGACAGAATTTCTCAAGGGGAAGTTATCAGGGGACAGCTGGGGCTTTGAACTGCAGACAGCTACGCTATTTGTCTATATAAGCTAAATCACTGGCATAACACATGATGAGGTAACTACAAAAGTATACAGGACAGAGGAGTCACAGCTCATATGTTTCTCACAGTTCCAGTCTCCAGTTCCTCTGCACTTCAAAATGTCTTTGCTTCCAAGAGTTGAAATCCCTGTGCTTTGCTATGCAAGTGATGTAGCCACAGCTTAAGGCAAAATTGAGGTTGATGTAGAATGTAGCTTTCTGCTTTGAGCACATTATATCAAATCTGCTTTGGCCTGCTCTTTGGTCAGAAGGTGAAATCGAAAGCGCTAGGTTTAATTCTCTAGGCAAGAGTCATGCTTAACTGAAAAAATTACTTTGTGACCTTCTGGCTCTCCCATGATCAGCATTCATCAAATACTCACTAAAATATCTGATCTCCTGAGTGGCTCCAATTTCTTTTTGTCCCTTCCCTTTCCAGAAGGACCCATGTTCACCTTCTGTGGCAAGCTCTGAACTCCTCAAGTTTAGTGTAACCTCCAGCATATTGAGGTTTCCTATATCCATATCTTTTTTCCTATTCTTTAAGACAGATGAAAATCACAGAAAGTCAAATTTTCTCTTATTTGTTCCTTCAAGAATAATTCACAGCAATTGAGCACTGAGTGCCAGCTGTATGAAGTGCACTGGTCCCAATTAAAAACTCCATCTTTTCCCCATTCAGTCCTTTGAATTTATATTTGAAGTGCTTTAAGTGCTTATAATGATCTTCCTCCAATTCTGATTCAGGAGGAATGGAAATGTGATACTAATATTCCTACACGGTTTCCGGAATTCTTCTTTTGTAAGTCATGGCATGTCCGTAGATACCACTTCCTCAGACAAGCCATACAACGTCAGGTAAGACTGCAATGCTCCTGTGTCTTTTTGCAGCGGTAACAGTGGACACAAGACTTGCTTCCAGATACCTTGAATAACTGCTGTAAGGAAGCACTGCTTATCTTCTTTAGCAAGATCAATAGGAACCTAGTAACACAAGCAGGTCACAGATTTCTACGGGTATAAAGCATGTTCTTTGCCACCATGCATGCTCTGTAGCACTGTATTCCTAGTTTACATTTTACCACAAAAAAATTAGCACGGGGATGCCTGTGCAATACACGTTCAGAGTATCCCTTTCAAAGTAGATCTCGCAGTTGGCTTAATAAAATAGGATACAAAGCTCAAAAAAAAAACCAACAGTCTTTGAAAGAGACTGAGAAGACACATCTTTGAGAACATTTGGCTGCGCATTCATTACATTTTTCTGTAAAGAAAATAATTTATTCTTCCATGAAACTCTCTAGGTTATCATGTGCTACCCTTGATTAAGGCAGCACCATTACCACATTCTTTTCATTTCTAATACTCAGTCTCACAAGCCATTAAGAGCAATTCCCAGTGCTGCAAGTTTAGATACCGATGACATAAACCAGTCACCAGCGGCTTATGGTTAATAACTTTATTATTTGCAGCCACAAAGACAGCTTCCATAAACAAAAAATAATCAATGAACTTTTTCTAAGCACAAATATGGGAAGAATTATGCTTGCCTTTACAAAAGTCTTTTCATTACTGTTAAATGTTTTGGGGTAAAGGAAAGGGATGTCCTTGCCAGAATCTACCACATATGATATTCTAACCATCAAGATAAACATCCATACGCCTCGAGTCAGAGCTGCTTCTGAGTGTCAGAATGCATGCGTGAATTCCTAACTAACAGCTATTGTTTGGATTCATTAAAAGAAATATCACAAGTTTGACTTTTTCCAGAACTTAGCACACTGTAACACCACAAGCAAAAAAAAAAACACCACCCCACATCATAGTTGATAGGTGTTCTAATAAGTGGCCTTAGTTTTTAAAGAGATTTTAAATTGATCATGAGTCAGAAACACGTTTCTGCATTTGGTTGCCATCTTTTAGCATTCAAAGCAAGTTTCAAATACTCCACATTTGACTGAAGAAACTGACACTTGGCTTATTTAACTTGGTTTCTGAGCAGTTATATACAATTGAATGCTTCCTCAGAATCGCAAGGGGTTTCCTTACACAGATGCTTGCAATGAAAATATCAAAGAAACAAAGAGCTTGCCCAAGCCCCTGCACAGTCTGACTGGCAACACTTCCCACTTCTAAGCAGATCTCGGATAAATTCATCAGCCTTCAGTGAGGTACCAGACCCGTTTCTGACAGACCCTGAACCAGACTATAAAACAATTAAGCTGCTGATCGCATAACTAGGCAGTAGGATAACTATACACACCAGAATGTGTAGCTCTATATTTCAAACTATTGTCATCCTGCCTCCAGCGTATGTCAGGAACTCATAAAAATCGCAGTGAGAGGATTTGCTCATTCTCCTCAGCCCACATAAGCGGGGCTTGCTCCTCAGTTTGCACTGCACTCAGCTGCAGAATCCCACCAGCATTTGTTGTGCTCGGCACCCGCCTGAAGCCACGAAGAGCTGTTGTGAAATGTAAGTAATGCAAAGCAACCATACTCTCCCTTGCACTGTATGTGAACTGTTCCATCCCCTACCTACGCCAGAGGCACACTGAGCCTTAAATAATATTTGCACAATGCTATGAACGGGCAAAATTCTATTCAAAACTTCTCTGGGCTGGTCAAAGTCCCAAATGTCTGTTTTATGGGAAATTCCAACATTTCAGGACTATCCTTGAGTTCATTATTTAATTGGAAGAAGGAAAAAATTTCTAATTAAATGAAATTTCAGATGTACCTTCTCTTGACAACGTCAAAGGACATCCTTTCTAATTCCCCACTGAACTTTTTATCGAAGTAAAAGTATCAGAAATAGAGATGAATGTTAGAACAACATGCTTCAGCTGCTTTCAAAATTTCTTCAATAATGTTTAATCAAAAAGAGACAAAAATGAACTCCTGTGAAATACATTCCAGTGAAGTTCAGAGAATCTGTAAAAAAAAGACTGCAATGAAAGAAATTTTAGCTCCTGCAGTAATATTATTCATTGTTTACTACCACAGTCTCTATCTGAAGCCACTAAAGATATGTGAAGAAGCACAAACAGAGAAATACCCAGAAAAGTGTTTAGCTTAGGCTTTTTGGTACAGTGACCGATTTCCCCATTGCTTTTTCAACTTATCTTCCGGATTAGTTGTGATTGATTATAAAAATCATACGGTACAAGTTCTGGCTTATGAACGTGGACTTCATATGCTCAGAAGGATTAGCAGAAGACATTTTGATTCATTTTCTCAAAGGAAGAGAATTTTTTTTTTTTTTTTAATAATCTCTCTGTTCAAATTCAATCCGGAAAAAAATATATTGGTGGCTACATACTGCAACAGTATGGGAAATTGGACTGCTTATTGTTTCAGGCCCAGGCCACCCAAGATTTGAGAGGATTTGGCAGCTTTTAGAGTATATCACATGAGAGACTGGTGAAAACAGACAAACAAAACAAAACCAACGCAGATGGCTGTGCTTCCCTCAGTTACAAGGCAATGCCGTAAGAGAGGCCTTTGCTCACATAGAAGCATTTTCATTTTAAAAAGGTCAGATATTTTTTAAATGTCCACCTTTCAAAAAGTCTTTGCATTGATTCTACTTTTACCAAAAATTATGTATTCCTCACATTTTCTGTAAGCAAATTTATGTGCATTCTATAGAAAAATCTCCAAAAAAAAAACCCCCAAACAATCCCAACCTCACAAGATCTCTCTCCAGCCTCTTTTTCCTGTTTTTCTCTGAGATATAAATATCAGATGCAGGAATGTGCAAACGCAGAAAGTACATAATTTGTTAAGTCCAAGTATTTGAACAGTTCAATCATCAACCCATTTCTGAATTTTCTGGTATCATTAGTTTTACTGTCTTGTTATACTGATTTTCCTGCTATTATAGGGCTGCTCATTTTAGCTTTATTTTATTCCCTCCGATTCATTCGTAAAGAAAAACTATGAGCATCAAGAAAAGTACTGAAAAAGAGTCTACCCTTTTTCACGATATTCCCTAATAATAACCATTCTGACTTCCAATGCCATTTGCTTCCTTGGTTTTCACTCAGCTTCTGTGCATCCTCCCTGTTTAAAGTCACATATCTTCGCAAGCATCTTTTTCTGCCACACTGCAGGAGGCTCAGATCCAAGCTCTGGGCAGTCCTTATGTACGTACACGGCTGGAAGGCCTGTAATGTGGCCTTAGAAGGAGATGGCGTTTGACTCAGAGTAATGACTTTGGTACATGACCACATGCCATAAGCAATGCCTTACCCATAGCTATCTGTTCTGAAGCATGGATTTACCCATTCCTGATTATTTCTAAACAGTGCTGATAATTTATGCACCATGCTGCTTTCCAAACATCATTACAGATGTTTCCTTTTTTTTCCCTGGAAAAAACTTGCCCAAACTGTATACTACCGTTGCATCCATCCGCATGTCCGCAGATACACTTTCTAAACTGAGTTTTCATTCATCTATCTTTGTTACCTTTCCTGGCTATATAGCTTGTAAATATTCCCAAACAACCACCCTCTCTGGAGACAGGATCATCAGGGTTCCCACCAACATAAATCATTCCTAATCTTTGTTCAGCTTGTATGGCAATCAGGGATATTAAGTTTACTTATGATATGACCAGGGGTGCATGGATGGAAAAAGACATTTACAAAGCCTTAGCACCTGCTAAGACTGCAGAGGACATCTAGACTACTGATACTAAATGACACCCTGTCCATTATATTACTGTCATGATGTGCGCGGCATGGGCACAGGAGTTGATCTGGGCCCTGGGATTTGTAGGAAAGTAGATGACAGGTGCAGATGGCCCAGTCATTAAGTCTCTAGAGAGCAACAGTAGTTGTCAAGAGCTGTTGTCCTCCGGTCTCAGCCCCAAAGAATCGCTGGCCTGCAGCCCTTGACTCAGTAATGACAAGGCTCCAAGGAAGAGGTGCAGGCTGGAGCTGGCTAAGCATGATCAATCCCCAGGGGACATGAGGAAAAAAAAGGTCTTATTATGGCTGTTAAGAGAAACCGTTACATGAAAGACCAGAAACTAACAGAAATCAGGGTAGAGAAGGAAGAGAAAAGAGGCAGCCACACTCCCTGCAGGGGCCTGTCAAGTGGCAGGAGGAAAATGAACCCAGGTTTGCAAAGCAGTATTTGCTTTTTTCTATAATTGTGCATCTACCATGAACTGTGCCCATGCATACAACACATATGTGGTTTGAAAGTGCCTTGCAAAATACCCGTGTTTCTTGCTTTCACCATTTGTCATGAAGTCTCCACAGGACAAAAAAAAAAAATCCAAAAAAAAGAACAACAGTAGAGATCTGGAGATGGCACAAAGAAGATAAATGAGTTTGTACAAAATTGGAGGAAACTACATGTCAGAGCCATAGCTCCCCAGAAGGGAACTGGAGACGGATCCCAAACCCCAGAAACTTGCTGAAAGGCCATATGTATACATATGACCCAATAAATCTGAACATCACGCAGGATCAACAAGTTTAAAGGTCAATAGGCTGAAGCCCAACATAGCAGCTAGATGTGTATCCCATTAAATGGAAGAGATCCAGTAAGACTGTAGGTCAATTACTGAGAACTAACTAGCTACATAGTGTAGTGTTGTACAGTGTCTCCAGTGGATACAAGAAAGTGTTTACAGATATAGCCTTAGACCTCATATACAATAGGAATAAATCAATCAAGTCAGGCAATTTCCAAACCCTTTCCTTTTTAATACAGTAGAGCTCTACTTGTTAAAGTACATAGAAATGCAGTATTTTATTCCTGAAAGCCACCATGTCTCTCTCTCCTTCCTCAGAGGTGCAAAGCCTTCACCTAAACCCTTTAAAAGTGCATAGCTCTGCTTCTTCTGTGTTGCAGGCTTCCTCTGGACACAACAAACACCCGAGAGATCCTTGCAGCCCAAACCAGACCAAGGATATTCTATATACAGCACTGTAAATGAAGACATGTAGAAGGCACTATGCCTCAGATCACCACAGTCCTAAATGAGGTGTCAGGTACTTCAGACCTCATGCCTAGCCAAAGCCCACTTGCTCATAAACCAATTCTACCCACTGAATATTTTCTGTCTAGAGAACAGCAGCAGATCCTATAGCCAGCAAGCTTTGCTCAGCCAAGTAAACAGATAACATTGGAAAGTGGGATTAATTCCCCCCATAAAGGCTTTTATGCTCCCCAGACATACCAACAGTAAGTTCATCTACAACAAGGGGTGTCCAAGGGAAGGGGTGAAAGGTTGCTAGTATAATACATTTCAGCGGGAATGTGCACTAAAGGGCAATTCTCAGATGAATTATCACTTCACTCAGTGAAGATTAAACTTATATTTCCATTTAATGTTGTTGGGTTTCCCCTGGTACAACAGAATAAACCTCTAAACCTGACCCGCAGTGTAGATGAGCAGAGTCCAGTCCCTGCTCTAATTAGTTTGGAGAAATCTGGGAAGAAAAACTGTGACCTGAAGGAGAGGAGCAAAGACTTGAACCAGTCTCTCCCACATCCCCGTACCTTAGCAACCCAGCTTGTCTCCCCCCAAACAGCACTTTTGGCCAAAATGGAAACGCTTCAAAATTTTGGTCCAAAATTGTTTTGTGCTGCTAGAGCCCAGTACGTAACCAGAGGGGGGCACCAGGGTCAGAATTATTATGCATTTAGATTGTGTAGTGTAGCATATGATTTATTTTTTTTTTTAAAACAATGGCTATTTTCTTGCTCCACAGACGCTGATTGCTCAGCCCCAGACACCTATTCTGCGAGTTAGACACATGTTGTGAGCTGTTTATGCTGGTCACATCCTCTGTGTAAAAGTTTTATGACTATTTTAGCTTTTTATTGTTATGTATTTGGCTATCGTAGTGCTCAAGTGTGGCTGGCCCACCTTAGGCAGTGTAAATCAAGTGGGACAGTAGTGAGTGATGAAGGATTTTATAACTCTGAGGAACTGGCTGAA
>NW_009190119.1:21105-29280 GCF_000690835.1 Fulmarus glacialis
TCTTCTGAAGATGTAGGATATTCCTAAGTGAAGGGAAAGCTGGATTTTTGCCTTCCCCATGCATGGAGTCTCCTGAGATTATTTTCAGCTTTAACTCCTTCCTTATAAAACATGCACACAAACATGACAACTGCTGAGAACACAGACGCTAATTCTCAAGATACAATATCCTCCTCCCCCTCCTGCTGTTAAATCAACAGCAAATGCATATGTTCAAGCTGACTCTAATTTTAAAACTCACCTTGATGAGCATCTGTGATTTATAGGACTTTTCAGGTGGTCTCCCATCCAGACATTAGCCACACTGAAACTCATTTGGCTTTTAGGAAAAGGTGCCTCCTGCCCAGGCAAAGATCAGGTCTCTAAACACCTTCAATTTTATTGTGTCCCATCCACCATTTTTCATCCTCACTGCACTTCCTCCTCCTCTGTCACATCCAGACCTGTTTATATTGCAAGCCCCAACAGGACTCCCCACAGTGCATGGAGGGGACTGGAGTTACACACCACAGAGTTAGGACTTCACCATGAATTTACATTTCTCCAGGACATCATTCAGGCCTTACAAAGATCCATCCTCTAGACTCAGCAAGTCTCTCTTTAAACAGAAAAAAAAAGCAAGTGTCTATACTTTGAGATTGCAAAGAAAAGATAAACCAAATGCAGCTTCCATCTGAGTCTGCAGAGCCTGGACCAATTATTTTAATTATTGTAAATGTATTCTATTAATAAAACTGCATGTTATTTCTTCTGCTCAATGCCAACAACATGTTAGCTCTTTCACACCAATTTAGTGCATCACAGAATCAACTACTGGACCAACTTATTTTACTATCTTGGACATACAGTGCTGAGAAATACAGCCATCTAAAAGAGAGGAGGCATACTAACAGGGGTGTGAAACCCCCACAGGAATTTTGAGCTCTGCTGAACTCAGGGGACGAGCGCAACCCAAGAGAGACAAATGGAAGTCTTTCTAAGCTTAAAGAGCTACAGATTTTGGTGGGCAGCAGTTTCTGCATGGCTATACAGTGTTCTTTTAAGTGGATGCACAGCTTTTATTGGCTGGCCAGGAAGACCTTTTTTACCCCCAAACTCTTCTTTATCATGTAGTAAAATGGAAAGGCTAGTTCCTGAATCAGTCTGTTGGTGATATATCGATTATGACCAATTTTAAATCGGCTCCTTTCGAAACTAGAAGTTGTACAAAGAAAGGAAAAAAAAAGATAAAGTCAAAAAACAAGCTTTTATCTAGGCTTGAAGACATCCTACAGATTTTTACTTCTTCCTACATTCTCCTGTGCCCCTAAAGTAAGGGAGAGTCACTGTATTCCTACACAAGTAACTCACTGTGCTCAGAAGCAGCAGAGGAAGAAAGCCACACTTACCTAGTGCAATGGTAGAAAAAAAGCTAGGAAAGCTCTGATATTAAGCAATACATGTACTCCTCACTCCTATAATTTGAAGATTTTGGCAAAACTGGGTCATTGTTTTCTTACTGCTCTCCTTCCCAGTTCATATGCACAGGGGATTTTGCACATCCAGTTTCTATGAATAATCTTCTGCTTGTTGTTGTAACCCTTCATGTGTGTCTAAATTCTTTCATTCACTCTTGCTAACCTAATTCTTCCAGATGTTTGGGAGGTTTTGTATTCTGGCAAGGACTACTATAAAAGGGGCAACCATAAATCTTGTGGGCTTTTCCCCCTTCTTTTTCATGTCAAATCAATTGTTGGCATCTTAATCTCTTTGGCTTCAATTTTCATTTCACAATTATGGGTAGTATTGCACCATGGAAATAATTGCTTAAAAGGTTTAAGTCTTTTGCCCCTTACAAAATAACAAGCCTTCTTTATTTCCTAATTAGAAGAGTAATGGAACCTTTATGGGTCTTCAAACAAAGTCTAAAAATTCCCAGAAGGAACCGTGCTGGAGAAATGGCCACTGCAGCACTTTGCAGAGAAATTATGTCATCTTCTGTGGTGGCGACGGAAAAGAAAGAAGAAGGGAGAAGCAAGGCAGCTGAAAGCCTGTTTGGATTCCCTGGCAAATAAAATACTCAGCCCCTCCACTCTACCCCAGGACCTCCTCTCGCTCTCTAACGACTGCTCCTCTGCCACCATCTCCCTACATATATTGTCTGGTGGCATGGGGAGCTGCTGAGGGGAAGGCCAAAAGGGTCCGAGGGGTTCCTAAGCACTGGACTGCTTCTTTTTCCCCCCTCTTTCTCAGGATTCACAGGCAAAAGCTAAAGAGTTCAAAACTGCAGTCTGATAGCCCAGAAAAATAGGCCATGTACAGTCTGTCTGTCTCTCACTCATCATCTTCCTGGAGGTAGAAAGGATGAGACCACCCTTTGAGAGCAATTCCAGTGACTGAGCAAACTCAGGGAATCAGAGCTGACATTTTACATATGGCTTCAGAAAAAAAGAAAACAAAGATCCTTTTGCAGAATCTGAGTATGAATTATTTCCCCTGGCATCAAATTTGGAAGGTCCTTCTTGAAAGTATGTATATTTATAATTTTTAGAAAAACACAGCAAAAACTAGCTTGTAAATTCTGCTTTTGGTTTGAAATTTCATGCAAAAATAACCTTGGTGGCAAATGCCGCTTTTTCAACTTAGATGGGAAGGCAGAGGAAAAACAAGCCACCCATGGCTTTACAGTTCTACATACCAGTTGCACCTTCACGTCTAGTTCATCCTGCATCACATTTTCCATTACAGGACACCCCCCTTTCAGTAGGTTATAACTTTGCTCAGTGTTGACTGTTTGAGTAGAAGTTTCCATGCTATGCATTTTTGTCATGCTACCTGATGACAGTTTTAGGTTTTTTTTTGGTTTGGTTGGGTTTTTTTTGTTTTTTAATTAAAAAAATTGTGTTGTTTCCAAAAGTTAGAGGAAAACATTGGACCACAACAAATGTTTGGACCACATGAAAAATGTTATAGCTGTTTCAGGGAGAAGCTCCAGGCTTCAGAGCAGGAATTTCACATTTGATAGAAAGTCAGACTCTGCGTCAGGGCTTTTCCCATCACATGGGAAATCGCCCCAATTTAATTCACTCAAAGTCTTGCAAGTGAGACGTTGATTATCAGAGCACGGTGCTAACAAGAATTCTGACTAGACAGAGCAGTTCCTTCCCATTGTCTCAGTGAAAGATGAGAGAAAGAAACCATGCATGACCACTTTCATTAGGCACAAAGCATGGCTTCTGACAACCTGGCCTGAGCTTCACCAAGCACAGAAAAAGCAAAGAAATGGTAACTCATCAAATCAGTCTCAGAAAAAGCCTACTGCTCCTAAACTGATGTGCTTAAGCTATGATTAACAGTAATATCCTCTCCCCCAATACTCATCCTCAAGGTCCATCTCCTCAGGCTGATAATCAAAAGGGTTTTTTTTGTTTGATATCTTTTAATAAGAGATTTCAAAGTGTTGAAGCTGCCACTTTCCCATCTCTGTCCCTTCCTGATCTCCTACCACAGGCTCCTCTGGGCAGCGGTACAGCCCAACACGTGCCTGCTGGCTTCCTGAAGGCATTTACATTGCCCACACTGGAGTCTTGCAGCGCCAGCCCCTATCCATGAGCTACTGTGCAAGCTTAGCAGGCCATCACTCTTCTAGGGATTTTTTTTTTTCCCTTCCCCTTTTCTCCCACAAGACAAAGATCTGCTCCAAATGAAAATTCAGCAGCATGGAACAGAACAGGAAGAGAAAAAAACACAAGCTTTATTTCTTGGACCGTTAATCAGGAATCTTAAATTATGAGTTTGTCAAACCCATAGAGCCTGGGATAAGATCTGCAAATAATGGTGAAGTGGAGCCTCTGGCTCTGTTTGCCAAATGTAGGCATTTGCTCTTGCTCTTCTTGACCACCTGTCAAGACCATTTCAGCTGCAACTACAGGGCTGCAAATCTATAGGATTGCGTACTTAAATCAGTGTTTACAGTGAATGGGAAAAGAGATCTACAATCTGTGGGCTCACACTTCTTAAACCAATTTACAGAGCATATGTCTCAGAAGCATGTTAAATAACTCATGGCAAGGCCAGCTATTCACTGATAAAAACCTGAAATACTTAAGAACTATCAGTGTCTCAAGTTGTGTTAACGTATGTAAGCGCATTTCAATTCGCTGAAGGCCCTGAAGTTCAGTTATGACCTTTCTTGGGCGTGAACAAGAAGATCAGTCAGTTTTTAATTCTTCCAGCCAGCCTAGCTTTTGCTAGGCTCAAATCAAACTTGTTGCCAGAGTCAGCTCAGCTATCTGGCTGGAAAAGCAAGAGTAGGGATGGGCTCAAGATGCAGCTGTCATTACCAGGGAGCCATACTTACTGTGTTTCAATACCTCCAAATTATATCTCTCTGCTTAAACAGAAAAAAAAAAACACACACTAGTTTCTGTAGCTTCCAGACAGACCTGCACACATACTTTGGGCTCAGTCATTCAGACATTACAAGCATTATCTTCCTAAGGAAACCAAGCCACAGCCTCTCTGTCCAGCCATACAGAGTAAATGCCATCTCTAGAGACACCCCTCATTCTGTGAAATGGTTTTAGGTCAGTTCAAGCTACAATTTAAACCAGATGCACTGGTAAGGTTTACAGTCACGAGTTGGCACTGCTTCATACCAGCCCATTTTAAGGCTCCATTTGCCTCCCATCACACAAAAATGTCACTGCTGATTTCATCAAGAGCAAGTACAGGTAGTAAGCTGCATGTCTAGCTGGAAAAACAGTAATAGAAATAGGCTGGCTTAGGGCTAACACTGCCGCAGAAATCTTTCCTTTTGCTTCTGCTGACTGTTTAATGTTTAAACCATGCAACCTTAATTCTGCGTTATGTTGCTTTTTACAATATATTTTTGATTTGGAGAATAAGCAATGAGCCTGTTCCTTGTTTGGCAACAGTACAAAGTCACTTTGAACTAACAACCTACTCAGTAATCTAGCCTCAGGTATGAAGTTAGCTACTGGTTGGACATAAAGCATGCGTCTGAGCAGTACAGATCTCGCTGCATAGTCCAGATCTGCACTGCTTTTAAAACAAACACAAACATGCCTGTTTCTGCCTTCACATACACCTGTGCAGCTCCCCTGAGCTCAGCCTGTGTGTAAATCAGAGGGCAGTCTTGAATCCACATGGTCTGCACAAGAACTGTGCCTCCATTCATTCCTCCCCCCAAAGCCTGGAGGTCCGTGCTGGACTGACATGCTAAACTAATTTTCTGGAATCTGCTTCTGTCGCCAGGCCTGCAAAGCGAGCCTGTGCTGCGGTCAGAGGACACTCCTGCTGCACTGATGAGTTGAGACTGACTAAATATTAGGGATTCTGCTTACGAATACTTACTTCCCAAGCAAAAGAGCAATTTAAGTTAGAGGAGAAGAGGTACTTTTTTTTATTGTACATAATGAGCTGTACAAGAGCAGCTCTATGCTATTCTTCTGAGTTTCCCCCTACATATAATACTGAAAGTCTGTGGCAAAAAAACATACCTACTAGAAAAAAGGGGAAAAAGCATTTTTCCCTGGACATATTTGTGGATATCCCCTTCCGTATCTCCTTTACTCTGGGCAGATTCTCCATAGACTTCAGCACCAGTACAAGTTAAAAACCCATTTCGATCCTGAACCACGATTCTCACTTTACCACATGATGCCAGACAGGATGGTTCTTCTGGTTGGGGGTCCTCGGGGGTCTTTGAGTGACCTCAGACATTTTTTTTGTGTGACCACAGACACTCCTTTGTGGCTCCTCTCCACGGAAAGCCTGAACCTTTCACTATCATTAAACACAGAACTAGTATCATTTCCAAGCTACAGAGGTAGGCAGAGTATTTTTTATCAGTTATTTTCAAGTAGTGATTAAAAGCACTAGAATAGTTAAGTAAGTCTGTAGCAGATGATCTGTGGCACAAGAGGATCCTAGTAGTTTCTGCCAAAGGAAGACACACATCTTAGCTGGGGTTGAAGTTTCAGGCATGCCTACTCTTCCACACCTCAGTCTATCAGCTTACCTGCACTGAAGACTTGGTCTGCAGCCCTCAGAGTGTGTGTCTCATACCGTGCTGTCTTCAGATCAGGGGTAAAATACAAGGTTGCAATATACTTTTACTGTCTTTACGGTAATATATTGATAACGACAGATCTACCCTGAATTCCACTGCACAGTTACCACCAAAAAAATGCAGCAAGATGCTGTCCACATAGACTTCCCTCCATATCTATTCAACTTTGGGGATTCAGGGAAACTATCTGTATCCCAGGCCCAAAGTCAAACTGATTTCCCTATCCTTTGGAAATACATTGAAGGGAAGAGTCAGTACTAGCAGACTGTACTGAAAACTTCCTTCTCAGGGCTATTCCTTGAGGTTCAAGTTGATGGGCAGAGAAAGGAGCCCAGCCCAAAGTTAGTGAGTTTGACTGCCCCATAGAAGATGGCAGATCCCTGTGCTGGCAGAGCAGATGCTGCCTACACTTCTACATGCCTCGTCTTTACTGGATATAAGGTCTTTCCTAATTGCTTAGCACTAGAGTCAGGCATTGTTTTTTTGTTTTAGTCTTAAAGTGCTTGCTCATGGAGAAAATAACTGATACGAAGTATTCTTGTGGTCATTTTTCCATGAACATTGGGTAGACCTTTTTCCAATTCCTCCTATGAAGGACAGCAAGGACTTCATGCATGCATAACTTATTCAGCAAAATTGTTGTACATGTGGTTTTACTTGAACAAGGACCAGTGATGCTGTACTGTTAATATTCTCTTTTTTAACTTTTATTTCTTTTGTTTGTATGGAAACTGTCTTCAGCCGAGAACTCTGGAACTTTTGGTAAGCCTTGACCTGGATACTCTCTGTATATTTCTATTTTTTTTTTTTTCATTTCATACATCCCAATACTTTGCTTTACTAAAGACAAAAATGAAATGTTTTTGAATTTTTACAAGTTCTTAGAAAAGAGAATCCATTCCTCACAGATTCATTTAGGAGGAACTCATCTTGAAGGAACTGGAGAATAAAGCCCTTAAGCTTTTAGAAATTGTAACTCATCTTTTGAAATATGAAACATGCACCAGACAGTTTTGCCAAATGTTTACATTTTGGTGCATAGCTGAACTGCTTATCAGAAGTTTAAATGCTCTTTGTTCCTAATTTCCCACTCTTATTCACACCGCATGCTCTGTTCAAACACAGTAACACCCTTTGGCCATGAGAGCCAGCAATGCTTCTGTCTCACATGGAGCAGGCCAGGAAGACCCAAGTGCTCAGCACTCATAGTACGCCATAACTCCAGAGTATACAATCAGTGACTTCTCCCTGCATTTTTATCTTTATTATACGCAAGACTACAGGCAGAGCAATATAAACTCTTATATTCAGGGAAACCTTACAAACACCTTCCCCAAAATAATGAAGTGCCTCACCTTGGTACTTCAATGCTGGAAAGTGGCCGAAATAGTTCTGTGCATCCTGATCCACCCTATGGCCTTTCACTCACTTCTTATAGCAACAGCTCTCACAGGATTCTCCTACCCTGTGAAATCCCAGATATCTGCCCTTCTTCTCTCCCCGCTCCCATAGGATGAGAGCCGTTCTAGATTTTAGTTTAAGAGAAAGATGGGCACCTCCTGAGGATTATTCATCCTACTTTGGGATAAAGACTTCCTCTGGAAGTACTACTGACTGTAGAGGAATCCTGGAACAGGAGAGTCAGTCTCAATACTTATTTGGGCCCTGAAGTTCAGCAAGATGAACATCAGAGTAAGTAATGGACCCTATGCTACCCAGTGAAGTGAAACATCAACCAAAAAAGTTTGCACCATTTGTTTCAGTATTCTGGAAGAGACAATAAAAGAGGATGACGCTGGTGATTGAGAAGGGGCATAGCTTCTGCTGTTTCATGACAGTAGTGCAAAGTGGGATTTAGCAGGCATAAACCAAGAGGAGAAAAGGCAACAGGGTAAGAAACAACACAAATCAGCGGCTTCTGGAAGAAAGAAAAGACTGGAGATAAAACATTTTGTAGTCCTAACAAAAATGCCCTTATTGGGGGTGATCATTTTAACTCAGAAAAATTAAGAGGAAAGGGAAATTGTTACAACAGCTTAGTCTTGCAGGGAGAAGATTAGCATAACTAGAACAGAAGAGGTCAAGTCAGCAAGTATCAGCAG
>NW_009190119.1:29311-78328 GCF_000690835.1 Fulmarus glacialis
TCATTCTCATTTCCAGACACAACATGGAAATAGTCTATGAAAATATGTCAACAAATTATTTGCATGTAAATCAGTAAAGCCACAGTGTCTTCAGAAGGACTCCCTCCATTTATCCCAACAGCCCATCAGGGCAACAGACAGGATCCTCTTCCCTTCCAGGGCTTCTGACAACTTTTGCATTTGCTTGAGAGAGAACAGACACCATTACATATTCAGGAAAGGGCTTTCTAGGACTGAGAGGGGTAGGGTATCAGAGGAAAGGAAGCTGCTGACGACTGACATATCTACAACATGCTTTCTTAAAGCCAGGCTGGAGCTTTTCCCACTGCCTCCTTGCAGCAGAGATAGCTGGAAGTGGCTCACACTTACTCTGGTCACGTGCGAGGCAAACCTGAAACTGTGCAAAGGGCGAGAAGACACTGAAATCCATTGTGGTGACCAAAGCAGCTCTATATGGATATACAACCTTTCCTTCCTACTTCGTTTATTCTTTTATTCACATATTGCCCTGAGTAGAGAATGGCTATCTTCAGGTATTTTGGCTTTTTATTATTTCAGCAGCTATCCAAAATCTAAAAAAAATTGTAGGTACCTTAAGGGTATCTTACTGCATTTAACCATGAAAGTCAGGAAAAAAAGACCACTTAGAAATATAGTCTTGCTCTTACAGAAGAAGGTAGGTTTAATTTTTTCTCACTTATCACATCAGAAGCCAACTAAAGATTCAAAATCTTTGTCTTCACTGAGCTTTGGAACAGACTCCGTGGGATCACAACTGCATTCATATCCCTCCCTTCAAATCCAAATGGACAGCAACAGACTGAATTTATCAAGTCAGAGATTTGATCATGCTTTAGCTACTCTCCTGCTCACCTAAAAGTCAAAGAATAGATCTAAACAACACTTAACAAACAACAAAGAAAATATTCCTGACAGGAGTTTACTGGAAGTAAGAGCACATATTTGTATCTCCTTTAGAAGGTAAAATAGACAAAACAAGATTCTCCAAGACAGTAACAGATACAAAACAGCTTTTAAATCAGGATAGCACAGCAATGGCCTTTCGGAACTTGCTGGACTAACAGAAGTGTTGAACCGGCAATGAACCTATGCTGAGTTGTCAATAAGCCTGTGGACTTCAGGGGAGCCATATGAAGTAGCAGGATCCATCCACTTACACAGAGCTCACTGAGAGGTCAGGCCCTAAAGTAAGTCTCCAGAATTCGAACAATTCCCTAATTGCAGTAATTAAGAGTTACAGGGTAAACAAGAGTACCAAAGAACACTGCAAACACTGAGATAACTTTCTTTCCCTTAGGACTGAAGCTTTCTACCATCCTGTCTTTAATTAGCTCACCACAAATCTTGCATAGGCTTTTAAGCTATATTTAGACATAGCTAGAGCCACTGGGAATTCCAGCACATTTTTATTGTCACAACACAACTTTGATGCATTGTCTCTCACTCAAAAGAGCTAATAAAGCGCCTCTTTCCTCACCATCCCAGAACCAGAATAGATTATTCCAGCATTTCCAGACATGACAACTATGACAAATATAGTAGAAATGAACCTGACAGATATATATAGACAGACAAATGAGAACCGCGTGCATTGCTCTGGGTGTGTGAAGAGGGAGGGGAAAATGGTGAATTTGTGGTTTGGATAGAAATATAAAATCTGTCATAACAAATTAGACCATTTGTTAGATGGTGAAAGATCCTGCTTTAGATGTGAGTGAAGTTTATGCTTTAGGTGAGGTGAAGAAACAATTAGAACAACCCAATCATTTATTCACTGCTGAAGAAGGATGGTGGTGGAGAAACACTGATTTTGAACTGTTACAAAACAGAACAAGCAACCAAAAAAAACCAAAAAAGGATGCTAGGGATGATACTGCTATCACTTGATCTTTAACAGGTTACCACGTGGGGAAAAAAAGGCAAAAAATACAGTCAACATAAAACGCTGGAAGGTCAATATATAGCAATACCAATTTTGAAAAATAACTTTTATTTTGCAACAATAGAGCAATTTCCAGAAGAGATTCTCAAGAGCGAGCATTCTTCAGCAGTTTCCTTTCCTCTCTCCAGAAAGGTTTTCTAATGTCTCTAGAAAGTAAAGATCCTATACCCATTTTGCAAATAAAGAGCTTCAGATACAGAAAGAGCTTAAAGACTACTCCTGAAGTATTTAGTAGAACTGGGAACAAGCTACCGCTTCTCTAACTTGTGTACCATGGCAATAAGACTACTCATCTCTTCAATTACAAATGGTAACAGACTCTTATGGGTGCTCTACTCAGCAGAGGTTACAAGAGTGTCGGTAAGGCATGAGACATCCATCCAATTAAGACAATGCTATCCATTACAGAATTGCCAGATGAAAAAAAAAAGCAAATTTCTACCATCATAACAGAAAAAAACTAGCCTAATGGATGGGATCACAAGCTGTCTAATATAAATGGCTTAAATTATTTATTGGCATGGCAATAAAGCAAATCCATTTAGAGGCATATGAGTAAAAAGGAAACCCACAGCTTTCCAGACATATTTTCCAGACAGTATGTCAAGTTCCCATAATATTGTTCTACACACTTTTGCCATTCCTTTTCTACCTTCATATTCAAGGATGTAGCTACCTGAAATGCTGAGGTAACTTGAAATGCCAGCTTCATGACCTTTATCGGGAAGAAAATGCAGAAGTAGCAGCAGGGAGACTCAAGGTACACATCTATGCGTCGTTTGTCAGATCTGCTCGTCTCTGGAAAGATGGCAACTGCCACAAATACATAATCCTCTGAAGTGAAATCACCACTGGCATTTCTGCAAGTACATGGTAACATTCTGGGCTGAAGAAGAGTTATGTCAACACTGAGTACTACCGAACACAGCAAAAACTTGTCAGCACTAGGAATCTTATCCTAACCATTAAATCATTCTTCAGCAATTTTATTTTCATCAAAAATACCCTGACTGTCAATCTCTTACTGAAGTCTACACTTTGCAATGATTAGACATCCACATCCTTTGACAAGTTTTTATTGCTCCTCTGACTCATCAGATTAAAATGCTCCCTATGAGATTCAAAGGGAGCTAATATGTTGCTTTATACACACTCAGCTGCAGAGCACAATTCTTTCTACACTTCAACAAAAATGAAAAAAACAAAACCAGGAAAACCCTTGAAACCAAATAGCCCAGCAAGTCTGGAGAGGAGCAACAGAATTCAAGCAGCACTGAGAAAGTTGTAATTAGCATGAAATATTATGAGTCATTTTTGCTAGTTAAGTATATGATTTTTTTTTCCCCTGCAGTTTAGAAAGAAAAGCAAGCTTCACCCCTTTGCAGTCTCCTGATTATTCTACATTTTTCCCAGACTTCATAAAGGTTCCCTGACATAGCACAGAACACTGGAGACCTAAGTGAAAGAACAAAGCTGAATTTCTGCACTTAATTGATTTTCCTTAAAAATAATGACCATGTGGGTGGGAGGCCAGCTGGCTCAGGGGATTAGTAATGGATATGAAGTATTTCCACCCTAAGTCAATGGTTCAAAACCAGTCCAAGGCAGTGGGTGCTTTGAAAGCCATTTGATGACCTATGTGAAAGGAGCTGGTGGTCTCAGTAAAACTCCTCCTAGGCACGTGCCTATATTACAGTTGACTTTCTTGTTTGAGGTCTCTGCAAATACTCCAAAAGGAAATAATCACTGAAATGTAACTGTAATGTACATAATGGGGCACATTACTGTTTCTTAGCAGAGAGGATTAATTTGGAGGACAAGAAATAAAAACTGCTGAACAGAATAGAAGCTTGAATTGATGGATTTTTTGCAATAAGGAGGGGAAGGTTACCTGTTGAACTGAAAACATCCTGTTCTAATCAGATCTTACGTTACACACTACCTCTCATTGTAGAGAGTTTCACAGACACATATAGGAATAGCCTCAGTTACGACTGAAACAGATGCAATGCAGAGCAAAAGAAAGGAATTATTTAGCAAGACAGCACCAAACCACTGGGTACAAAGGGCACACGGAGGAGGAAGATACAAGAACAGTTTTAGCTAGGAAGAGCATAAGTTAGTGAACTGGAATTTTCTCCCTTCGTAGAGACATTATGCTGCTATGCAAGAGAAAAATGTTATAAGCTCAGTTTTACAGCTCATCCAACAGACTGTTTCTCCCCCAGCACCGTATCCCCTAACAACAGTCTGATTTGGTCTGTCCCCCAACAATGTACTGAGACATTTATTTCCGAGTTGAAAACTAGAGTATCATCCACTGACCAAGATTGCTTCCTATAACTTTGATGTCTCCCATCCAAGCAGTTTCAGATAGGTCTTCAGAAACTCACCAGAAATGGGCTGAGAATTGTAATGGCAGATAGGTAGATGAATGCATGAAAACCTTCAATAATCAGGACATACCACTCTAGCCGTGAACACTGTCTTGCTCTTCTATTTCCATAGAGAAAGAATGCAGTCAGTGTCAGGCAGCGGGTTTTTCTTTTTTGTGGGGGGCATCCGGTACGCTAGAAATGAAGTAATTCTTAGGATGCCAAAAAAGATTCTCATACAGCAAGTAAGAAACTTCTGCTCCACTGAAGCTTGAATTCAATGGCCAATGCATCAGACTCAATCAAGACTTCTAGAGTCACCCAACCCAACTGGAATGACAGAGCATCAATAACATCTGGCTCTTAAGTCTGAGCTCTGTAAGCAGTATCACCAATTTTACAGAGGCTATACTTTGTAATTCTAATGTACTTCTCTTGTGCTTACAACACTGCTACACAAGATAGTTGGCTTGTGAGATATTATCAATGAGCAGATTTTTTTTCTCCTATGACTAAACAATGCACATAAACTCCTCATAACATCCAGACACAGAAACCCTTCTGCCTTCAGAAGGGCTTTCTTCCTAGTATAGCATCACAAGGAGCATGTGGAAGGGAAGATAACTTTCATTACATCTGTGATACCCAATTTGTATTTAAATACATCAAAACTCCAAAGCTTAGGCTAAATGATAGTTGCTATCTTTTAGTTGCCCAGGGCTAGAGACAGAATATTTTCATTAGGGATAAACAAAGTTTGTTCCTGCTGTGACCCCACAGTGTGCATGGTACACTGGTGAGGTCTACTTGACAATCACAAGCAATCTTCCCACTGTCTCCTGCTAGCCAAAAGGGCACAGGCCTACAGTGTCAAGGAAGTCTTTCCACACACTTGGCACTTTGAGCTCTCAGGACTCCAAAGTCTGCCTGCCCACAACCAGAGAGTCCAGGTTCCCCTGAAACCCCTCTTACAGCAATAGAGGGGGGACAAAAATAAGCCAAGTTTAGTTTTAGAAAAGTTCTCACTTTAGAAAAAAAAGAGTAAAATTTAGCATCCTTATTACAAAACACTACAACAAAAGGATAAGAAAAAAAATATTCTACTTTAGAGCAAACTTATGGAAAAAGCTCATCCTTGGCAGTTTCATCTCAGCTACCTTTCAATGCGGCAATCAATTCTTCTCCCAACCCTTGCTCTTGGAGGACCACCTACCCCTGCGGCTTGACCCTCTTGCTTGGTCAAAGACAGCGTCCCCACAATGGCTCAGCAGAGCCAGCGCAAGCTTTCTCCCTCACCTCTTCATCCAAAAAAGTTCCTTCTCCCCTCATACCAGTTCTCTTCCTGTTCTTTTTGCTCAGTGGAATTTCACTTTGAATAGTCGATTTCCATCAACTATGGCTTTGAGGAGTCATGCACCACCTCCTCAGACCGGAGTACCAGAACGCTCTCCAGGATCAGATTTCTTCTCTTCCTGTGAGTTTCTCTGAATTTTCATTGTACTCTTTACTTAGCACATTCTTTCTAGCTTCAGGCTCTTTTGCAAGTTGCAACATTTTCAAGACTGGCAAAAACTTTATAAACCATATACCAGAACACGTACTCATTGTACATATGAGTTATGAGAGTCAAAGCTTTCAGCTTGCATTTAAATTTCCAGAGAGACCACACATGGTGTACTAAAAATGTAGATGAAAGACTTGACAGTTACAAGTTTTTTTCTAAATGATCTTCCTGTTCTCATTTTGGATCATATTCCAGAGATAATTTTGGCCCAAAGGATTAGCAGAGATAACAACATTAAAAATTATGTATAGTGTTTCAAGTATGCAAAGTTCTATCAAGAGTTAAATCTTTATACCACTTTTTCTCTCTAGTCAGTGGCTCAATGGTATTATCTAAAATTAAAAAAATTAATTGATTGTAAGTAAAATCAATAGCAGCAGTGGGATTAGGACTTCAAGCTTTGTAATTTTTTTCTTGCGCTAACCAAAAATACCAGTTAGAAAAATCGATATAGAACATAGAGCAGTCAGCAAGACTTTTTTTCCTCCTATGAAGATCACATTTTCCTTTGAGAACTGCTAACTTTTTGGACCAAAACAATCATAAAATCAAAATAGACTTATTGTTTCATCTGAAAAACTTCCCTTCAGAAATGCTAAGACATTGCCTCTCAAGATTTCTAAGAGAAATGCCTCAAAACACCGCTGTTTTGAGGCCAAGTTTTTCAGCTGACCTGGGCCTTCTCGTGATGCACTGCACGGTGGCCCAGCTAACACCAAGCCTGTTCTACAACTAGGGTTGCAAGGGACTGCAGGGGCAGATGGCAGTGATCAAATTTTAATTGAGAACTTTACTTGGCACAATTTTTTATTACTTCACTTGAAAAATTATGGTTAAGATTTTTTTTTTCCCCGAATTGAACTTTCAAAAGAATTTCCTTGTTAAAAGTGAAATTCTTTTCATTGTCATCAGCATTTTGGGGATTGGGAGAGGAGCAGGCCACTACAGGGATTAATATTTTGCAAGCAGCTCCCCATCACATGTGCCCTCAGCCAGAATAAGCAAATGTGTAGATAAACAAACACTGCTACAAGTCAGGAAAACTATGCATAGCAGAGTTTTATGGCAATTTAATTTCACAATTAATACTCAGTGCATTTAAAGAAACGTGAAGAGTACATTCATTGTTTCATTTCTGTTAAGAAACCTGCCAAACCTGCTGCAAAACAGTGGCATTCTTTAGGGAAAAAAATTGAATTATTTTAGTTAGAGTAACAATTTAGGCCTGAGCTGAATTTCAGTGTTGTGCCCTCACTTGCAAAACTCCAATGAGGAAAACATCTGCCCTTTTCCATGAAAGGCATGAATGCCCGAAGAGCAGTGAAATGATACTGCGATGGTGAGCACCACAGAAGTGCCTATAAATAAACTCAACAAATACATTTTTCTGGAATGTATACAGTGGAGGAATAGATCATATGTTCCTCTTCCTAACCACACCGTACTGCAATAAGTAGCTAGAGTGATCTAATGCAGACTTCATTTTACATTTATTCCTGCAAGTTACTTGCAAGGTAAGAGGGATTTTCCTTGACTTAAACCCTCAGGATTTTTGGTGTTTGTCCAGAAACTATTTTCAGCACAATTTCAATAGTACCATGTACTAAGAGGTCTAAGTGCTCATTACTTACCAGGGGCGAGCATGCACATAGGGCCTCCACCTGTTGAAGGAAAAGTTCTGGACTTTGTACCTTATGCTGCAAATCACAACTGGAGAGGAATTCAGAACAAACATTTTCAGGCCTTCTTTGCTAAGAAGTGAAAACCAGAGGCCAAAATTCAACTTCAAAAAAACAAAAAATTAAAAAATCTACGTAAATGCATATTGTTGCATTCTGAAAAGCTGGTTTCTAGAAGCTGTTTTGCTCTCCAAATAGACAAATATATTCTTTCAATACTTATTATCATGGTCCACCTAAACCAGTACTTTTTTCCACAGAAAAAACTGAATTTTTATGTCCTCTTTCATGCAATGTGCTGCTTTCCTGCAGGATTAAGCCCATGACATTTAAAGATAAATTGACTGGCACCATTTAAGTCAGCAGAAAAACTGAAGGTGGAGATTTCCCACAATAGCTTTGTACCCAGAATAACTTCAACTCTAAAGAAAGAGGGGAAAAAAAGAAAAAAATATCAGCCTGCAAGCAGGGATTCAGCATCAATTGAATCATTGCAGTTAATGCACACAAAAGACAAAATATTTTTCACGATGCTCTTCAGGATGACTTCTAGGACCCCATTTTTATATCCTGACAATTGCCATTTGCATGACACTGCAAAACCAGCAACAGTACTACAAAAATCACATCACTCTGTACTTTCACAGTGGAAACAATTCCACACAAATTAAAATAGCAAAGGAAAGTGTCATTTACTAAGGAGCAGTTCCTTCCCAATGAAAGGTGGATGTGCTGAGCTTTCAAAAAAACATTTCACAGTGAATTTTTCACATTTCTGTTTTATTTAGGGCTGTTACTTCAACAAGAGATACACCTCAGTAATCTCCCAATTTACTTTTCCTCCCTCTGTAGAATGTGATGCACTTGTTCAAGTGTGACAAGTTACCAAACCAGCTAGAAAACATATTTAAAGGGGTATTAGTGGATCCATAAATGGGCCTTAAGAATAGTTACATCCATTTTAAGGTGACTTTACCCCACCAGACGTGTACTCCACCAGATTTTTCTATTGGGACTCAATCCCTAAAGGCCTTATTTCTGCTACTCATGGTTGCACGCTCAGAACTCGCTGCAGCTCTGAAGAAGCCAGCTTTTAGGGATGAACAGCTGCAACCAGACAGACTCCAGCACCATGGTCCAAATGCAACCTGGACCATTCCAGGACCATTTTAAAAATCACCTTTCAAATACGCATTGTTTAAATTCCAGTAAGGCTCTGAACATTTAAAATTTCCATTTCCAGTATGTCTCCAGCACTATTGTAATTAGCAGATAGACCACCATTACCTTATCTTTGTTATTCATACTTTAAAGTATTAAAACTGAAAGCATAAATCTTCTCTTACATTCTCATGGTATTTGTTTAGCTTCTGCACTTCCTTTGGCTTGGACAATTATAAGAGGCTGAGTTTTGTTTTCTTTCCCAGGTCTGTTTCACTTTAGGGGCATATTAATTTTTGTCAGTGTTTCCAATGAAAAGAATTCAAGAAGTATTTCTGCAGAGTGGGCCACATTCCATGAAAGCCAGTATAGAGAGAAACTCACACAAAACTTGGATGCGACCCATCGGATCCTTTAATATCCTGTTTTCCTTTTGTTTAACCTACAATTGTACTGGGCTCCAAGTATGTCAGTTAAAATGATAAATTAGTGTGAATATTGGAAATGGACTTCTCCCAAAACCTTGTATTTGAATACTCAAATACTGTGGGGGACATCAGATCTCAGCCTCAATTAAGGAATTCGTTTTCCCACCGACACTACGATCAATGGAATTAAACTCCCTAAGGCCAAATGTTAGGCTTGGGTTCCATATCTAATTACTGTATATGCTATACAGAAGTATTGCTGCATAATTTGGCATAGAATACAACTTACAGGCACATCATATCAGTAGTAATATACTCTGCAGCTCTCACCTTTGAGGGCTGAATTTAAATTCAAAATAATAATGGAGGTATTTTGAGGGAGTAGCTTCAGAATACTTGCAAAATTCTTAAGAGCTTAGGCAGTTGGTGTAGGTAGAAGATACCACCTTGGTGCTTTTCTCATGTTGTTGATAATCATCACCAGCTTGCCAAATTATCAATTAGCAGATACCTTGACCTTACAAAATAGTTTTCTCCCTTGCCTGTATTTTAGATAGATGGGCCAGAAGCTACATTGTTTTGTACCTCCGGAAGAGAACGTTGTTATTAAGTACCCTGTCTGGGTTTTCAGATAAAGAAGCATCAGACATTTATAGATGCCATTTGTATTCTTTGCCTTGTTAAGGATTTCTTTTTTCCAAGGCATTTATTTTTGCTCAGTAATTCTTTGGTACCATTAGCATAACCAAAGATTATAGTGAAATATGACTACTAACTTTTAGCAGAGCGCTGTTTTGCAAAAGGACTTAGCCTCAGATACATGATTGTAGGTTGCTAACATCTAAAAACTTCGGGTTTTTTTCTTAAGAGCTTATTCATTTGGCAATTTATTAATTGTGGAAGTGCTAAGCCTATCCCATTTACTATAAAGTTATTCCTCTTGGGGAAAAAAAAAGGCACCAAACACCTGGGCCTCTCTAGACAGTCAAGGTGCCGAGTAACTCTGCAGCTGCTATTATGGCCAGAGCATGTACCATCTCCCCCTGAAGCAGCCAGTGCTGCCCAGAGACTGCCAAGAGAGTACCGGTTTCCTCTGGGCCAGTATGGCAACCCAACCATGAAGGAACACAAAGAGGTATAAAGCATCCTTAAGGGATAGGAATTACCATCCAAAAAACCCAGCAGTTTCTCCTGTTCACAGTAAAAACGAGTCCCAATTATCAGTTATTATCTCTCTCTACTTTGTGAGAGATGATGGGTTGTCCTTACGCTCATTAGTGATCCATTGAGTGTCTAGGCAAAAGATTGCTGTGCATGCTCTGGGTGACTTAGTGGCGTGTGTGATTTAGAGTCAAAATGCCCACCCCCCGTAGGTCTGTTGCTGGACACTCAATCCCATTACGTCTGGGTCTGACGATGCTGGCAACCACATTCCCACCAGGCATCTACTAAGGATCTGCCAGTCTGCAAGGAATCCACATTGCACATGTACAGACCTATTGTTTGTAAACACGTATCTTTCATGAGGAATAAACACATAGACATTAATTCTAATGGTGGCAAACACATACCACAAGGCCTCTGATGATGCCACAGCGCCAGACAGCCACCCTGGGAAGAACCCCAAATTTACAACAAATTCCCATCGACTTCAGTAACCTCTTACAACTGAGCTAAACTAGAGCAGCATATTACTCAGACTATGTATTACACTCGCTTCTGATTACATGTGATTGCATATCATACATATATGCATGATTTTGTATATTATACTTGCTTTGTTCCACAGATAGACTTTGAAATATTATCAGGCCCAATAAGTCTATTTGTTAAAGCACCTAAATTTCCTGGAACCTTACCTACATGAACTGCCCAACCCCAGACCATCACCAACGGACATCCCTACGAAGAACTGCATTTTAACACTGAGATCAATGTGGTACCTGGCTTTTGTGCCACATACCTCACTGGTATCACTCAAGCACTTGAAAGAATCAGCCTTCTCATTTGCCAAAGGAGTTAATGACCAACACGTTAAAAGAGGAATTGGTTTCCCTAGTATTACCCAACAAATCATTGCCAGGGTCCAGAGAATCTGGGTTTCTAAAGGGTTGCAGCCACGTGTCATGGAGATCAGGCACAAGAGCCATCCCTTCCCTTGTTGGCACACAAGGGTATCCGAGATCATGCAGTTATTACTGTTCTATAAGGACAGACTGTATTATCCTTAGCATGGGAATATTAAGCCAACTCCAGGGCAAGGATGACCTTTGCAGCGTGATTATTTCAGCGCAGTAAGTCACATTCATTGCGTTTTTTCTTTTTTGTTTCTCAGGCAAAAAAAGGGATGAAGGCTGATGGTGAAAGGAGGGCTAGAGAGGCCTTACAGGAAAGAAATACTGTAAGCTAGGAAGAGGCCATTTATTATGCGTGCATGCCTCAGTGCTGTGGTTCATGAATAATTGGGAGTATACCTCTCCAAACACTTTTTTTAAACTTTTTTAAGTTACCTGAAACAGACTGGTAAGACAGTATAATGGTATTAAGTTCTGCAAGCAGTAAACATCTGCAAAAACAAAGAGCTATTCTTGATGAAAACCATGCTAGCATTTCATTTCCTCCCCTCTCTTGATTAATAAAAAAATACAATACAACAGGAAAGCTACTTACATACAACACTAATTATTACAGACCAGAAGAAGTTAGGTGGTCAGCATCTTCTGAGCAGAAAAGTTTATTCCCCAAGGCCCTTAAGAATATCCTGCAAGAGAGGACATGAAACTTAATTTTCATGATCTTTAATTAATAAAACATTGAGATTCTAAATAGTTTAAGTGAGTCAAAATTTTTGAAAGGCCTGTAACCTTTTTCTTAAAAAAAAATCTGCATCTCCAAGCACAAGCATGTTGGAAGCAGAATGAAAGATTGACACGTCGATCATCTGCAAGCAAAAAGAAACTTTTCCCATGTGTCCAGTGCGTTATGCCTTGAACTTTATTATTGAACACAGAAAAGACTTGGCATGCTATTCACCAGCATTTGCAAAGTTCTGGGTTATCTCCCTGATAAAATGATTGCATTTTCATGGCACCAATAAATTAAAAAATATATCTCAGAACAGGCGTTAAGAGTATTCCTAATTTTATACAGTCATCTGGATATGAAGTCATGACACCAAGAAATTTTTTACAAGTACTGCGAGAATAACCAGGAGGCTCTATTAACTTTACCACACAGTCTCATTACAACTTTTAAAGTACTCAGCAGAATAAAATGATAGTCACCATGAGCTCTCCAGATCCATGGGATCTCAAACAGTGAGCATGGAAACTACTGCAGCCTGTACAAAATTATGGGGATGGAATAAGGACGGAAATGCTTTCTGGAACTTGGAAGGTTTTTTACAATTTAATAATACATCTACAGCACAGAAGACAGACAGCATAGCATGGCTTCTGACTGCAAAACAAAATTCAGTCAAAAACCCCTGAATTTTGTACAAGTTTCTCAAATACACACAAAACCACATATTCCTTACAGCCCAAATGCAAAACTACATAAAGGTTTAAATTGGCTCCAAACTAAACTTCAATTCATGCAAAACAAGTTTGCTTGAAAACATACACAGATCTATGCTGTAAAACCCTGCACTACAAGACAGTAAGGGCTTTTCATTAAGGGGACAACACAGGTTCAGAGCTAACTGGAGCAAGCTTTCTGTGCAAATAGGGAGTTAGGTAACTTCTGGATCACCTAAACATTCAGCTCAGATTAAAAACAAGGCATAGCTTCAGGAAGCAGCTATATGGAAGTTTTGTAAACATCTGCAAAGTTTCCAAAGAAGTAAAATTTTACAGCAAAACCATAAACAGAGTAAGTTTGCCCTTAGCTCTCCTCTCACAGCTGCAATAAGCTTATTTAATGCTACATGTTTGCCACCATACCAATGTAGAGGATCACACAGATGGAAATCCTAATTGCATAGCTATCACTTCCCCCATAAAACAATAATTTGAATTCTCTAGATGCATTAAAGAATGTGCGCTGCTGACTGGTGATCTCAGTTATGTTGCTATTTGGGTCAAAATGAAAAAAAAGAAAAATCAACTAGCTACATACAGATGTCAGAGTAAATCCTGGTGAAATATGGCAGGCCTTTTGCACGCTTCTGTGTCTTCCATCAGCTTTCTGCTTTCCTTTGACAACACAGTGGAATTTTTGGGAAGCAGAGATCAGATATCTTAATCTAGTTGAGATTTCAAACCTTTGCAGCAGGGACCGTCTAATGCAATACATAAGGAGATTGGCATAAAAGCTGAAAGTATATCAGCATAAATCCTACTCCTCCAAGTAAAAATTATGTCATCACCATCATGAAATAGAGATAAACTTCCTAAAATGAACTCTTCCATCTTGAGCTGCTGTTGGATTTTCTGTCTTCCCGAAGTGTCCATCTAGGCTGTAAATTCCTCAAAGCAGGAAACATTTTATCTTCAGTAGTAAGAAGAGACCGCCAAGCACACGGTCTGTGTTAAGTAATATACACACTGAGCACAGTCAAAAAAGCACGCATCTCCACCACATCCAACTAGATATACTATTGAATAATGGCCTATTTTCAGCAGATACATGGAAGTTTTATTATTTTCTATGCAACTTCCAAGCAGTGTTTCCGGCAGGACTTCCAAGCAATTGGCTTGTTCCCAGAACTCCTGGAAAACCCTTCCTTCCTGCAGCATGCCAGAAAGCACTTTGGTATGAGCATGGATTCCCCACAAACTAAGCAGACAGAAATGGAGTACAAGAAAAAAAAAAAATGCTAAGAGTGAGGCTTACAGGGCTGCACGATATTCTTCTAAAGGCTCCGAAGAAGCCCTTTTGCACAACGAATAATTGCAGCCCAGATGAAGTGGGTGAAGCTTTGGATAAACTGTTTGATTGGCTGAAGTAGAGTTGGGGAATTTTCGGTTTGTCATGGGTGTGGGAATCCACCATGGACATACAGGAGTGCCAACGTAAAGAGTGAAACTGTATCTTATGACATATCCTAACAGGTCAACGCATTGGCTCCCTTTATCACCTCTCAAAACAGAGGTCTCGGGGAAGGCCTTCTGGGGGCTCTCCCTGGTCACCTGGGACTAGGACAGCAAGCCAGGGAAAAGCTGTATCAGTGAGAAGAAAGTGGTACAGGCCTCTCCCAGATCACAGCAAGATTTTTCCAGATCACAACACCACAGAAGATGCCCCATTTCTGTCCTGATTAACTTGGCAGAAAGAATATGCAGCCTTGTGAGAAACCTTGTACCTACCTCAGGTGGGTTTGGGGGGGAGCCTAAGGCTTTTGAGGTGCATCAGGCTTATTGCATACATACAGCAGCTGTTTTGAACATAGTCAATAGCTCTCAATACTTCCAGAGCAGCTGACTCATTGCACAGAAGCTGTGCAGTCAGTCTGGTTTTGTGCCATGGAAGTGTCCACAATTTCCAGATATACAGCAGGCTAAGGGCAGCACTGATCAGCAACTCTGGCCAAATATAGAAAACTCTCAGATTACACCGAGGTTTCTGAGAAGGCAGAGAATGAAAGAGGGGAAGAAAAGACACATCTAGGAAAACTCAGACATACAGTAGCTGTAACTGGAACTCACATGACTTTTCTCCCTAAAAGTTATAGTTCTGGTGGGTCAGAGCTTTCCTACAAATCAAAGCATCTGCATTTGGCTGCCTTTCAGAATTTGCATTCATTATCTTTGTCAAAGAGCAAACCACAAGGCTGCAGATAAAAGCCTGCCTATCACGTTGTCAGTGATAATAGGGCCAAACAAAATTTCTGATTTATGTTCCTCTGGTCTCATGCACCTTGAGCCCAGCCACAGACCCTTAATTTGTGCTGATGGCACAGGCTATTTTGTATATCCAGGCTGTGTTGGTTTGCAAGCTCAAATGAGATCTTATCCATTAAGTCCACCATGGTGCACGCACTGCACATAGAACTGCGCAGGATGTCATGCAGCAGCGATTACATCTAAGTTCCCTGGCTACTCCCTAATATCAAATCTGAGTTTGTTTTCTCATCTCTTATCATAAATCACTCTTGAAGTGACTGCCAAATGAATGAAAGGGAACACTAAAAACCATACAGGAACACTCACCAAGGAAGCTAAACAAATCTTCATTGCAATTAGACTAAAGCTAGGACACACCCAGAACAGTTAGCAATTCCCCCAAGCAGAGCTTTTCTTTCCATGCAAAGCTTTTTCTTCAGCCAAGGATTTCTTTAGATAGGGCATCCCCAGTTAATTTAGCCTCCCCCCAAAAAGAGTGAAGTTCCTAGGTTCTTGAAGCACTCTGCCATTTCACAACACTTTCAATTATTTAAACAATTCTTCATGCCCCTTCCACTAAATGCAGTCTTTCACCCTTTCTTTCCTTCTTTCCCTGGTCAGTTTTTCCTGCTGCACGGGGCTCAGCTCCTGTATTTTCCAGAAAGGAGCCACTGGAAGCAGCTCCTCTTCTGGCCTGGCTTGAAAGTGCAGCTCTCCTTTTAAGCCTCGTCTTTGGCCTAAACACTCAGTTGTAATACTATTTGAGTGGCATCATTTGATGAACACCACTGCAGTGCTCATAGTTTTTGAAAACTGCATCAGAAGGGCTCTTCATCCCTCCCTAGCTCAACAGAAATCAAAAACACATCTGTCAAAAATGTAAAATAATATTTATTTTTATATATATATACACACAAATCTCCTAACAGTTAAAGTAAAATTACTTCTCAAGCTCAAAGTTGAAAACAGATGACAAGTACAGCACTGAGCATCTGATAATGTTTTGGTAGCACAGCTAAAACCGCTTATAAACACTGTTTTGGGATCTTTGTCTCACCCACCCCTGCACACTGAAAATTCTCCGAGCTAAAACTCCTGAAGTTCTCATCAGTCCTTTTTCCTGCCATTGCCTGGTCACATTGAGGGCTTGTTTTCTTTCAGGACAGACATTCCCTGCTGTGCTTTTCCTGGTTTCAGACTATTTTTAATATTTACTTTAAGTTGCTATAGCAACAGGGAATCACAGATGGTAAGAGTTAAAATTATGCCACAGGAGACATTTATCATCATAGCTTTGTATAATGTGAGCTCTTGTTCTCTGAAATTTTCCCCATGCTGGACACTCCCCTGTTTATTTTATGATGGCTACACTAATGAATGCATATGCCTAATGAATAGTATAAGCCTCTCAAATTTATCAGCACTTGTTTGATGGGGTATGGTAATTGCATTAATGAGAAAGTGGCAATGTTTATTTCTTTCCATTCCTCACCACTACTGAAAAAGCCAGATTTCTGATACCAGATTTCATGCTTACCTCAGTCCACAAATAAATCACATTCATTTCAGTGGTGCCAAGTTAAAGAAAAAAGGTATTTAGTACCATCAAGGTGACTGGAATCCAGACTGGGTTACGTAAGATATATGAGCACTTTATGCAACTATGGCCCCTCAGGGGCATCACGTACATCTCCAGTAATCTAGTCACTCTAGGAAGGATCCAACAAAATATAAGTACAGCCACCACTATCTTAGAAAATGTGGTACGCACCTGTGAGACCTGAGTCTGAAAGGTGGAGAATACTGGACCTGGGGTCACTCGACACCTCTGAACATCAGGACAACTTTCAATACTGACTTTGGAAAATATTGGCAATTGTTATTCTGCTTTTCATGAAGTTTGGGCCAGCTGAACCAGTTTTAGTTGTCACCCAAGGTGGGAATGTTTGGCAATAACACCAGTATCTTCTCTCTGTAAGTTTTCAAAAGCTCATTATAATGGCAAGTATTCAGAAATCGTCAGTTTTCAGAGGTTCCCTTCCAAAAAGGTGAAACGATTACTTGGAGCAAATCGCTAGCAAGGCCATGAGAGTTCAGCCATCCCAGCCTCCCTGGGAAGCCCCACCATCACATCCCCTGAGAGAGACCAGGACGATATACAGAGAAGTTCCTTGGGTCTCCCCAGCTTGGTCAGTTACCGTGGGTCAATACATACACAGAAAACACAGGTCGAATTCTCCCTTTGGGACTTGGCAGCTTGCTGCAACACAGCAGCTCCAGGATAAAAAGGGAACTTTTGGTTCATACTATCTCAAGTACCAGAGAGCTTCAACTATGTTTGGTCTCCTAAGGATTCAGCAGTCACAGAACATCAAGCAAATTCCACAGGGTCAGCAACCTTAAAGATACCAATGCTCAAGCCTTACTAGGCAACTCCATCAAAAAATACCCATATATATAGAGCAGACTTTGGCTGTGCTTTTCTAAGCAAACAACTTCCATTACCCAGTCACCATCACCATGACTTCTGTTCAGAGCTCATTGATGTCTGACAGACACCACCACCTCCACAAGCGGAACTAACCCTACAAAACACATAACTGATCACGCAGTGGCCATTTGGATGGCAAGTGTACTATTGAAGTACGGTATTTCACAAACACGTGCCAATTTAAATGACTGTACATATGGTTACAGTGCAGCAGCAAACCGGTGCCAAGGCAAAATCCACAAAATAGATCTTTCTATTAATCTCTTCATAATAAAATGGTAACCTCTAGTGCTAAGACAGAGCGTGTTCAGGTAGGATGGCAGAGAAAGATGAAAAGGCTCAGCATGAAAAAGGGATCAGATTAAATTTGTGTGGCAACAGCTTTGAACAAACTTTATTGAAATATAATAACTTATTTTTAAAAATAAACATTTAATAAATGTGAACATTTTCTCTGTAATAATATACTAGTTTCAGCTCTAAAAGTGGCAAATACTGGAGACTAGAAATCTCGGTAGAGCTCTGTTCACTTTAAAATATACAAGTTGCTATAAAGAGATAATGGCTTACAGTTCTCAAGCTAGAATGATATCTGAAATGAAGATCAAAGGCAGAGTTAATTCTATATAATTATGCTAAAATCAGTAATACAGGGATTTGTCCCGACTTTGACTACTTTATGTATTGCTTCTCTTAAAAAAGTATTCAAATTACTTTTTGTAAAATAATGGAAAAAAATAGTCATTGCAAAGCTGGAAGCAAATGATCTGGAATAGCAGGAATTGTTACTCAAAGGCAATAGATGGAGAAACTAAAAAAACCCTCTCATGTGTACAAAAAGGCAATGGGTCACACATAGGCTGATTTCCAGAACAGATGACTTTGGGTGATACCCACACTGCCTGCTGGGACCAACGAGGGACAAGGGGAAGGAAAAAGCGTGCAGTAGATTCTATTTGGGGATCATAAAAGAGTGATTTTAAGAAAAAGACGTACTGCAAAATCTTTACTGCTGCAGATCCACAAAACAAACAAACAAAAAAATCATGTAGTGTTTGGTTTCCAGGTTAAATTTGTTTGGCGTATAAGCTCAGTAGAGCATGTTATTTCTACAGTTAAGAGCCACTGGTAAAAAGAGTTGCCATTTAAAAGATCTGAAGTGTTTTCACAGAGGCACTCCTCAAAGTTGAACCACTGCCTGAGCAGGTGGCACGGCACAGGCAAGATCCTCAAAGGGAGCCTGAGCACTCTCTATGTAAAGGGCAAGCAGCTTCGAAAGGAGGACCAGAAAGAGCAAACAGGTTATTACATGGAGCATTTGCTCCCTTACCTGATTTAGTGGCAATTCTGTTGTACAGTGTTGCAGGGATTACACAGATTACCACAGGGAACTTGAGTATGATCACAAATGCTTTCAGAAGATCTCCCCCAAGACTAACTCAACCTTTTCCAAAGGGTCTCACCTTTCTGTGGCTCTTCACCTTGTGTGCTAATTTCCAAATGTGCAAAGCCCATGCAACGCTCCACCAAATCAAAACAGTTAACTCGGGTACTTGCCCTTGCACTAAACAAGGCACTTGGTAACATTAATTCAGACGCCTACATTCTTGTCCAGACTACTCAGAGAAGTTTTTTGCCTTTAAATCCTCCAACAAAAATCCAAGCATCTGACTGTGAGGAAAACACATACATAAATATACTGGGCAGAAGCTATTTCCATCATTTTTGGGCAAAGGTATCTGTTAGCCCATGCCTCAGTCTGGGTATTTAGGCATGAAAATAGCATGAAGTAATCCCTGTACTAAGTGGTTTAATTGGGGGTTCAAAAAAGCCTTTCATTCTGACTAAAATCAGAAATGTGAGATACTGGACCAATTTTAAAACATGCAGTGATGTAAACTGTACGTGGTCTCCCTCTGATTTATATTTACATAAAGGTTTAATTCATGCATCTTTCTTAACCCTCATTGTGCACATACTTGTCACTGAGGATCTCAAACTGCATATAGCAAGTGGTCCTATGGGGCAGATTTTTTTTAAAAAATCAAATTAATTTTTCCAAGCAAATTTTAGAGTTTCTTGCAATATGTCTATGACTTGGAGAAGCCATCAGTTATGGAATTTACCAGCCCTGTGTAGATGAAGAAATAAATGGCAATTTTGGCATTCTGTATACTAATAAGCAACTTAAATGATTTTTTTTTTTTCTTTTGGCTAGTTGCTGTGCATTTCTTCATTAAGAGATGCCAGGCCCAAGCCATTCCTTCCATATAAGGGAACTGGGAGATTGCTGTTCCCAAGATCTGTTTTCCCTTAAAATGAGTCAGCTGTGCAGGAGTGATTTTTTACACACAGTTTACTCCAAGTCCACAAAGCTGACAGATTGCCTATGCAGTCAGATGAGAGTCCAAGCACAGAAGGCAACGTTGGCAAGATACAACACAAGCATGTTGCCCTCTGCCAATATGCACTGGGAACTAGTAGTGTGGCACAGCTAATTGCATTGTAGATGTAGATAAGAAGTGTTGGGGGGGAGTAGAAAAAGAGTTTCACCCCTCAGCTGGAAGGTGACAAAGCTCACTCACCTGAAGCAGGCTAGGACCTAGATAATTAATCCTAATGATCCATCAGGAAAATGATCAGGCTCCTGACAGCCTCAGAAAAGACATAGTGGAAAAAGCTGTGCCATCTTTATCCCAGACTTGTAGAGATTACCCTAAACCCCACACCCATCCAGAGCTATGATTTTAACTGTACATAGAAAGCTCTCCTCTTAAAATAACTTTGTCAAAATGGCATCCTAGGAAGGTCCTGCTCATAGGTTTCCAAATCAGCTGCAGGCTGTTTGCACTAGGAAGGAGCACACTGAGGCAACATACACAACCCCAATCACCAGGCCTGCCAACCCAGCTTGTGAGCCAATGGTCAAGTTAAGATCCCTCCATCTCAGGCATCCACACAGGTTCTGCGAGGCAGGTAAGGCCTTCAGCCTCAGTGACTTCCATGGTGGTAGCCATATGGAAGTGCATCAACACCATCACCATTAATGAGAGAGAAAGGTTCCTTCCCTTTCCATCCACTGGCTTCTGCGGAGTTAGCAGAGATTACTAGGAGGACAAAAAAAAAAAAAAATCCATGTTTACTGGTTTTAAAGTGAAGAAATGCTATACACATACAGGAGACTAATCCATGTGATAGGAAGGTGTGGCTTAATGGATTCGCTTATCAGAAAACAACGTTAAAACTCTTTGTGGTTTTGTGGTTCTGCATGAGAATTAATGCTCTGGCAGAAAATCGTGACATAAGTTGATAGGTGTCCCAAAGACCCAGGATTCCCTTTTTGGCTCTATCATTGGTTTGTGGAGCAGAGATGCAATTCACCATGCTGCCTCAGTGGCATATCTGTCAAATAAGTACAAAAACTATTTTAACAACTGCAAAAGGGAATGGTGTTTCATGAGTGTTACTCCATTTCTGAAGCCAGACATGTTAAAGACCTTGGGCTCTACCACTGCAGAGCAACCATAATAGCATCCGTAATTTGTCAGGAAAGCAAGGTCAATAAGAAAAATTCACCTGTTTTAATCTATAACCACCCAAAACACAGCCTGAAACAAAAACACAGGAAAATGGGGCAAAGGAGGCAGCACCTATACAGTGTTTTTAAAAATTTTACTTGGTCGCCAAGAGAGCCCTCAAATAGAGCTGAAATATAATTTTCTAGACGTATGCATTGTTCCCTTACTAAATCCAAACTAAATCTAACATGCTTAACATGTTTAACAGAACATGCTTGTTCAGGATGAGTGGTAAGTTATTTAGCCAGAGTTTTCTTCCAGTTTGTTGAGGGACAAGGGGAACGTCCACCAGCTTTCAAGAGCAACATGCAAACAGAGCATTTCTTTGACACATTTTCACTTTAATTGACTACATGCACTGAGTAAAAGATGCTGCTAATGGTGATACTGCCAAAGGCCCTCATCCAGCATACATTGAAGCCAAAAGGAAGACTCCCACAACATACAGCAGATTCTGAATAAAGGCCATCGTGGTTGGACACGTGTGATGCATCCTTTCAGTCTTTACTTGTTGAAATATAGGAGCTTGGGAGGAGGTTGCACAGCCCATATAATCTTTTTTTTTGCACTTCCAACAGCTTAGTAGCTGCTCTGCAAACACAATAAAAGTAATGTGGCCAAAGACATTGGTACTACATATGTTTTCCAAGTTATAAATAGAGCACGCTGTACGTGCTTTCATTGCTTAGGACAACATCCTCCAAGGAAAGGCAGACTGACTGAAGAGGCCCCTTTTTAAGCATTCATTAGTGATTTTTTTTTTATGTCCAAAGGGTTCAGGAAACCTGAGTTTTGGAAGTTTATCGCTATTAAAGTAGAATAAGTTCTTTCAAGTTTTGCTTCACAGTAGATTTCCCCCAAATTCTTGCCAGATGCAACTGGGATCTGTTTGTGCCCAGTACAGCTGGTAACACATTTGTTTTCACTGATATCATGGAAAGGCAAAGGAGAAATTAAAAAATAACAAAGTCAGACTGGCACCATACTCCAAGCAGAGATGAAAGTATTTTGGTAGCCGAGAAAGCAGTTACTATGTTGAGATATACTTTAAAATCATTGTAGGTGGAAGGGCTACAAAACCTCACATTTTAGGAAAACAAGCTATTGATTATTAGCTAACCACTGATTATATTTAGCTTAACGTAGCTTCCTTGTTAGGATATTTCAGCAAAGAAGAATGTTATAACTAACTCTTGTTTCTAAAGTTGAGAGGTCCTGTAGTTGTGTACATAACTAATTTATTATTAACAATTATTTTTCCGTAGTACATACAACCTCAGCCATGGTTTAACTCAAAGTTATCACAAGCCGTAAAGTGTAGGTGATCCCACTGAGTTAGACTACACTGCCTTTAAGTGTTATAACAGTATTTGCTGCACAGCACACTCCACCTCTTGTTCAAGAAAATGCTTCACTAGTAACATACTCAATTTGTGCCCTGAACATTCCTCTTACTACTCTGCATTCAGGATGGCATGTGACCAACATGATGTTAATACATCAGAATTGTCCACAATTACCGAGAACTTGAAATATGAATGTGTTTTCTTTCATTTAGCAGTACCTGCCCAAGGGAAGCTCTAAACTACTCTCAAAGTTATGCAAACCAATCTCCAGTGTTCAAAGTAGAAGAGGCAAGCTCCATATCCACAATTGGAGCTATGAACAAGGGAAAGGAAGAATCTAGTGAACTACATTCTTTTTCATGCAAGCAGTTGTTTACATTTGGGCTGAATCATCTTGCTAGAATGCTAAATTGTTATGTCAGCTCCATATAGTGGCATGATCATGGTGAAACAGACTCACTTACATTAAGAAGGGGGTTGAGAAAACTGCTTTGCAAAACCATCAAAAACCAGTAAACTCAACTACGTGGCTCAGAAAGGGCATAAACAGAATTGAATTTGCATATTTCACAATTTTCTAGTTTCCTGTCTTTTGAAGGCTTGATTGTATATCAAATGTAACTACAACTTTCCCAATGAATTTGTTGCGTTTACTTGTGTTATCTTAAATATGTACTAGCTGGTTCTGCATTTACTTTGTAATTTTTCTAAGAAAGCACATGGAATGGGGAGCAAAGGAAAAAACTTAAACATTCCAGGCTTGACAAGAGGGCGAAGAGACTCTACTGTAGAGTCACAGGGTCAACTTCTGTTTGGGACAAGAGAAGCTTCAGCCATCCCAAATGTTCACATACCCCTGAAAGCATAGTATCTTCTATTCCTGAAGGCAGCAGCAACAAACAAGAAGCTCTATCCAAGGATGGGAAAGGAGGACTGACTTACAGCAGTCACTTCGTAGTCCTAAGTAGTTACTCCACATCTGTCTGCTACAATTTTCTCTTGATGCATCTGATGCTGTCCATTCACAGAGATGTTAACAGACTAGACAGACCACTAGCCTGATCCATAATGACAACTCGTACACTCCAAAGGAAACAAAACAAGCCATCGCATAAGCAAAAGCACTACTGAAGGCCAGCTATTTATGGGTTATAGCCCATAGCATCCCTAAACTTCCCTTCCCAGCACCACCAAAATATTTGCAGCTTTTTCAGCCCCAGCTCCATAATAATGTCAGCCCTTACTTCTTACTTCACTTGCAAATGCACTTCCGCTTGCCTGGGGAACAAACATCTCCTTCATCTCCTGATGTGGTCCCCAGCCACAGGACAGCATCCAATGGAGCAGCATCGGCTGAGGAACCACCTCAGTCCTCGGCTGACCAGACAGCTGGTGGGACAAACCAAGTTCACATCAACACATCAAGTTCACGCTGCATCTGTTGCCTTCATTTGTCTTATATACAGATGCTGGGGTTTTTTTGTTTTATTTCCTTTTTTTCAAACAAGGGATATTGAACTTTCTATCTCTGGCCAGCTTCAATCAAATTTAACCAACAGGCTTGCAGGAAGAGGGAGAGAGGGAGAGAGGGACTGCTATCAGCTGAGCATCCTCCTCAGCACATTAGAAAGTGAAGTTAAAAAAAAAATCATGCCTTCTTCAAAAAGAAAGCTTACACACCAGCTTTGAATCTTCTAGAGACTCATAAATTCCTACCACAAAATTAACACTAGGGTCTGCTAACCTTAGTGGGACTTCTTTTCATCGCAACCCCCTTTCAGCAGCCTGTAACTCTGGTGAGGGCCCTGGGGCTGAGGTAGCATGCCCCAACCTCACTGGGGGAGCCCCCAGATCTGCAGGGGAAGGCCACAGTCCTGATCCACCCCTCCAATATCCCACAAAGGTCCGAGTTCCCTAACCAAGTGGGTTAGCAGCCCAGTCCTGGAAACACAGTGACTGAGACAACCACAGGCAGCAAACACGAGTCGAGGAAAGGTGCAACAGAGCTGAGGGACTGCTGGTGCACGGAGCAGCACGGGGCTCTCTGGTTTCACAGCTGACTCACACCTGGCTGCGGTCCACACTGCATCCTACTTCAGTGGAAGGTCCTTGATAGCTACAATTCACTCGTTCAGTTTTTCCTTTGTAAGATAGCCTGGCTAAGGGCGGGTAGTTCAAGGCTGTGAATTAACTTTTGGGTCCAGCTCCATCCACGCAGGATGGCTCTCTCCACCTTTGCTAACACTACTCCCGAGCCCCCTACCGTTCAACAGATTCACATTAGCAAAGGACAGCTGTTTCCACTGTTTAAACTAACCTGGCTCACTGGACTGAAAGAGGTCACACGTGCATCCTAGCCAACAGGTACAGAGGTGGTGATCTCCACCCAACCATCACCGCTGGTTCTAGAAGAGGATGCCTGCGTCCCAGGTTTCGGTGCTGTTTGGCAGTGTTTCTACATAATAGCCTAAACATTTGGTTATCCCTCTTGGTTTTTTACTCCTAGACTTTCAATCTAGGTCACAACTTCCTCACAATATGGTCGTTCATTATTTAAAACAGATTATTCCCTCTGCTACCTAAGGATTTAAAGCCAGCTCATACAGATTATGTCTTCCTCCAGGCAATATGAACATTCATCTTACCTGAAGGATGTAATAAGAAGGAACAATCTTTTGTGTTGTAATTATTACGTATGCCTAGTTTTAAGATTAAAAGTTCTTATTCCCTGTCCACATGGACACCATGTGTGTAAGGAAATGCTTTAATTAAATTCATTGAACTACAATGTGAGCCATAATTTAAATAATAGAAAAATGAGGTATTGAATTTCCAAGGATATTTTGTAATCGGAATGAGAGCAGCTGCCAAAAGACAAAAAAGCTTGAGGGCAAACAGAGTCTATGGGTTTGGGCAACAGCAGGTAAGCAGAACACTGGATCTGAGATTGATTACATGGGTTTGTCTAGTTCGAAAAGAAAGAGAGACTGAAGAATTAACAAAGTACTCTGCAATAAAACACAGGTGTTAAAAAAATACCAGACTCTGAACACACTCTAGTGATAAACTGAAAACAACAGAGTCCTCTCCTGTGAGGACACATTCTCTTGTGGTTAGAGCAGGAGAAACAGAAACACTCTGTTTTGTAAGTGTGGTTTCACATAAGTTAGAATTGGTTCAGGTAGAACTATTTATTATCTGATTAGACTTTGCTTAATTTTAGCTAATTCTTGGGAGAAGATCCAGTTACATCTGTGTGTGCTTGGGGTAAAAATCATGCTGTAAATGCAAGCGGTTTAGGGAAGCCTTCACCAAGTTCCATAGTACTTCTACAACTGGTTGGAAAATGTTCCCAGTGTAAATGAGCCTTGGAAGTCAGGATTCCCACAATTTGCTCCTGCCATTGAAAACATCTTACTGCATGATCTGGGCAAGCATCCTGTCCATCTGAGGATCCTACGTTCTCACTTTAAATGAAATCAGCACCTCCTGTCCTCACAGGATACTGAGCAATGGGGAATTGTCAGTGCTTTCAGATATCATGGGACAGGGGCAGTAAGAATGCAAAACTGAGGAGGGCAGAAGACACCATGGCGTAAAGACTGCTAGGACCAACCACCAGGGAAACATTCACCAGACCATCAGATGTACACTATGCTGAACAGAGAAATGAAGTATTCTTTATTGTCCAAAACCACAGCTTAAAATTAAGACAATACTATGCAGAGTTATCAGACCTAAGCCTCCCTCCCAGTTTTGCAGCAACAATTGCTTACTCAGTAAGAACATAAACGCATGTATGAAATAAAAGTATCTGAATGAAACCCTCAAACCCAATTCCCACAGGCTACCCTAACATCAACTGTAAATATTTTAATAGGTCCATTGTTCTAACTTAAAGTCAGAAGGCCTAATAACATTTTATTTCAAATTTTCCAATAATTAGCAATATTTTGAGAGCACCTGGAGACAAAAGCTCATGTGAGAATTACAGGCTTCCTTGGACACTATGGCCTTACTATTGCAGGGGGGTGGAAATGAAAATATAACCTAAGCATAGCCCTAAAGGTTTGCAAGTGAACAGAAAAGAAATAACTCAATATTTTTCTAAGTCTCATTAACTTCAGCCAAGTACAGAATTTGGGAGGAGCCTGACTCATGATACTGGAATGTTCAGTGTTGTCAATACTGGATAAGCTCACTGTCACACCTACCCTTTCTATATTTCACCCTGAACAGCAGAACTAAGCCCAGATCTAGATTTGGATTTTGAACTCAGAAGTCCAGTAATGATGACATTTACTCAGGACTACCATGCAGTTATGAACCATCTTCAGTGAACAATGAAAACCCCTTTACAGGTGAGCAGTCTACTGCAAAATCAGCTATAAATAGTATAAAAGATCCAACTGTTTTCATTTAAAGTTAAACATAATTGTTTCAAGCCCAAACAGTTGCCAAAATAAACCAGAATACACATAATTACATCATAACACAAAAGGCAACCTAAGTATCCCTTTCCTGAGGTAATGATGTCATCTAATCAATTTAATTTCACATTATTAGTTGTGCAGCAATAGGAGAGGCAGGGTATCAGGGTATTAAATGTTACATGTCCTTACACAGCTTTGAAAATTCAGTCCTGGATCGGACGTCTGAAGACCTCCCTCAGAACTAAGGGGTAGAACAGGATCTTATTAAGGCACATATTTCTTATCTAGGCAAGCAGATCTGTTAACCCTCATTTTAAACAAACAGGTTTCCTGTGAAACATATTTCAGACCTTGTCCCTTTTGTTTTCTAGCGAGGCGCAGTGAGCTGCAGCTGCTGCCAGACCTCTGTTTATGCAAATGGGAAGCAATTCCATTTCCCATTTAGCCAATGCCACAAAAATGACCCTCTTAATTAGCTTCAGGTTCTTTTCCAGAGGGTTTACTAGGGGCCATAAGAGCAGTAAAGCCCACAGAAGAAACAGTGTAAGGACAGCTCGGTTCTTGAACCCGTAACTTCACATGAATCAGCTCAGCCTTCCTACGTTGCCCTTTTCAAAAAGGTCTAAACAAGGCCACAAAGATAAACTTGCATTGACTGCACACCCAGGGTGACTTGTGCAACTCCTCTGCAATAGTCCACATCTCTAATGAGTCCAGGACCACTCGCACAAAAGGCATTAGGGTGCACCTGGACATTAACACTCCAGGTATCATGAATACATTGCTCCATCTGCCTTTTGGTGCAGGCAAGGTTTTGTTCCTTAAGAGCACCTTTCCTTGCCACCATCCTACATCTAATATATTTTTCAGGCACTCAACACTGTTCCTCTCATTGAACTCTTGACCACTGCAGCTGGTTAAAGTCCTTCCAACACAGGTCTCCTTGCAGTCCCAGACAACATGAAATACCCAACAGTATTTTTAGTAGCCAACAATTTACTCAGTTCCTCATTCACCGGTGCAAATATCCAGCAATGTTTATCCAACCTTCCTCTCCACTGGACCTCCAAGTGAGGTGGCTGACAGTGACCAGTGAAGCTGCACAATTCGGAGCAAGCTGTCTGCAGCCTCTAGCAGAAGAATTGCTTGCTTTGGTCTTGTACATCCATCACTAAATCCATACACTTTCAGTGTTACTGATTCTGACCAGATCTCTCCGCTCCATCACCCTCCTTGATGGAGTCCCCAAGATTGGTCTTTTGCAGCCAACCACCCCGCAGACACAAAGCACCTCCAAACACAAAGGTATCCCTGAGTCTCTTCCTGCCACAGCGTACCACATCTTTGCAAGATCTTCAGTACCAAAAGAGACCAAGAGTATTCAAGGCCCTTGAAGAGAGTCTGCTTCCCCAGGGAAACACTTCCACCAGAAGATGAGTACTTCTTTTTCTGCGCTATTTCTATGCTCCACTCCCAAACCATTCCAGGCTTTATTAGGTGGTTTTTTTTAGCAGGAACATCATACCACTTTCAGATACTCAACTGAGTTTCTTTTGCTTTGTGAAAATCTCTTCTGGGCAGATACTGGGGAATTACTGCCAGCCAGAGGACAGCCGCCTTCATGAGAAGTCCTGATAGCGCTGGGTATGTGCTTAACATCAAACCTTCAGAGGCTACCTCATGTCTGGAAAGCCCAGCCCCCCAGCATGCACACACAGCATCACACACACGCAAGAGGGTTCACCACCTCAGGGAAGGGCGGAGATGATAGTACATGGGTATTCCCAGCCCATGCCCCTTGCAATAACTTTTCCCATATTAACCTCTCTCAAATTGAATTTTCTTCACTCACATTTCATCCTGTTTTGAGCCAAGGCAGGCCTTTTCCTTCTCTCATCAGGTCCCATGCTTCTTCACTGTATTTCTTTCTCTATATTTTATAACTCTGTCTTGGCCCAGACTCAGCAAGTCACACTCGTTACTCCTCATATCTAAACAGAAAGCTTTCTGCTAATTTCATATGAGTTCACCCCAACCCTTTTCTCACTAAAAGCATGGATGCCCTTTCATTGTAGTCACCTGTGGAAACAGGCTGCCTGGCTTCTGCCCATCCATAATTCCTTTCATCCCTTCCCTGCAGGGAATTTTAAATTTCACGAATAGCCAATTTCAAATCAATTTGAAAGAATTGCTCAAAAGCTATTGAATTCTTTCAGGTTTTGTGAAAAGAAAAAAAAAATCATAAGCTTGTTTTAAGGACAGGGATACAAATTGGCACCTGTACTGACAGCAAGGCTGTTCGGAGGTTTTCTGTGCTGTTTGACCTTTCAGGCAGCTGAGCAGCACACCTGCAACTTGAAACCAGCCATATTACATGATTTTCTTTCCCTCAGCCAGTAACTGGGGGATGCACAGAGACAGCTGCGCAGATATTCTGTGTGGGAGAAGGAAATGGGAAATACCTTTAAAACACCATAATCATAAAACCATAGGGGAAGAAAAAAAAAAATTCAGGCTTTACTAATTCTATCATTACCAGATTAATTTCAAGTTCATCTTTTTAACTTTGTTAATAGCACGCATTCTCATTTTACCTTAGCAAAGCACAGAGGAGTCAAACAAAGTGCTTAAGCACAAAATTTCCCAAGTGCAGGCAAGCCAGGAGCCGAGGGCGATGCAGCAGAGGCAGCCCACAGCTCAGGTGGTCCCGCAGGGTGCTGCTAGCAGGGTCCATCAACAGCTCCAGCAAGCAGCAAACCAAGTCCAGGGTCCACCCCGTGAGTCCCCTCAGGAGCAGCAGGGGACAGAGTCAGGCAGAGGACTGGAGACATACAACAAGGCACGCTGGAGAGAGCTACCAACAGCACAGGTCTGATGCCCATTCAGGAGGCAGAGCCAAAGGCAAGCACTCCTACAATATAGCCTAATGAGGGACTGGTCGGGGGTTGAGCTTAAATGGGGCTCCTGGGCCCACGGGTGTGGATGGAGGCCTCAGGTGAAGCTGGTCAGGGACATTACAGCCTGCTAGCGCCCTCAGGGTCCTCACAATGAGCACCGGTTACCACCTTTTCTGGGACTTAATCAGTGTAAGTTTTCTGGGACTTAATCAGTGTAAGAAAAAAAGGTGAGCTTTCAATACAACGTCATTCAACTGGAAGCAAATACACTTATTCTAAACAATGAAGGCACAGCTTTAGGATTTTCACTTTAAAGAAGAAAGAGGTGCTCACCTCCTCGTTTTAATCATGTTATTCCTTCTCAGACCCTCACAATAAGTATGAGATGTCGTGCTTTTATGTACACATTCATTGTCAAAGCAAGCACATCAGAATATTTCCTAAACGCTGAAAATTAAGTCACACACAAATCCTATCACAGCCAGTTTCTATAGTAAGCCATCAAGGATTTCAAAGTGAGACCACAAAGACAGTCTGGCCATTTAGTGCAAATTCTGGAGGAAGGCTTTAACGTGGATCACCCCTAAACTAAGCCCATCCTGTCTCGTGTCTTCACACTACCTCTACGGGACTGGATTCTGGATTTCATGAATGGTCGGAGGGAAGGAGAGACAGAAGTCTCTTAGGGGATGGATCCTATTAAGAAACAGCCACAGTCACAGTGGAAGCCCTCTGTGAAGGGGGAAGGAAGACTGTGACCCACTAAAGCGATCCACATCCAGAGCCCCCAGCTCTGCACCTCAGGCTCAGACTCCTACCTGTGATTTCACCCCTGAAGTCACCAAGACTTCCAAGAAAGTTGACAAGTAGCAGATAACACGCCTTCGCATCACACTGCACTGCCACCATGAACCAGGTCTCTTTTTGCGTAACCAAATGAGCATGTGGAGAAAGAGCAGATGTCTAGGGGATGGCAGACATGCTTGCAGGAAAAGAGACACTGTCCCTCTTGGAAATTATTTCTCACAGCTTTTGTCTTTAGACCTCTATGTCCCATTTCCAACAGCATCTGCCCTTACATTGTGCAAGTGGCTGTAGTTTTGCAAACATTTTGGACTACCAGTACTGTGAGATACCCAATAACCACGGCTGTCACATTGCTAGTGGCAGCTGTCTTGATGATGCTCCCTGAGACAGAGCACACTTCTGCTTTGCAACTTTCTGGATCTACCCTGCACTTCAGAATGACGCAATAGGTGAGCACAGCCCGTTGCAGCACACATTTTGGGGGAAAAGCTCTGCCGTTTGCACCAAACCCAAACTACAGCATCCATCTGATGTCTGAAACCTTTCATGGGATGAACTCTGCTGCTGGGGGGCAACTTCTCCCTGCACACACCGCACTAGAGTGGTGAAATGGTGGCTCCCCGAGGGGAGGCAGCACTGGGGCAGTTAGTGCCGACGTTAGAGCTGAGAACAGCACCATGCCTCTCCTCTCCTCCATACTGGGTAGAAACTTGGGTTTGGCAGCAAGTCCTGTCCTAGTGCCTTCTGCAAACACACTCAGATGCAACAACACATCCACTCACACGCACAGAGGGAAAATATGGAGTTGTTTTCATTAGTAACAAGGAATCTCTATTAGAGAAAGATGGTGCCAATTAGAGAGATTTGTCACTGTCTTTTCAAACAGAGCCTAGGACGGGGGATGCCACAAGAAGACGACGACACAGCGAGGGGATGGGCCGAGAGTACCTAAGGCAGAGTGAGTCATTACAGGGTCAATGAACATAGGAAATGAAAGATTTCCCAACCAAATCATAGGGATTTTGCATTTTAACCGAGTTGTCAAGCGTCAGTTTTAATTGTGCTTTTAGTTGGTGCAAAGCAGTTTTTAAAATCAGCTTAGAAGGAGAAAATGAAGAGGCACAGTTATATGAGGCTTGGGACATTTAGAGCTAAAATGCTGACTGTTATCTTAGGCAGTTCACAAATAGTACTTACGCAAGCTGGGAACTGCTTCACCACTGCCAGTACTCCTTTAACTCCTGACCTTTTCCTGGACGTCAGATGGGAATGATTTTTAGTCTATCCGGTCTGGACTGAATTTGATCCCAAGCACCAGGGCAAGGAAAGAAAAAAGTTTATTCTTTAAAAGCTTTACATACTGGATGCTTAAAATTTAACGCTCGCCCCTTAGAGCTATATTCCTAGCTCAGAGCTGGTAAGAAGCAACATGTTTTTTGCTTTAATCCTTTCCAAAGACACATTCCATAAATCGTTAGCATCCTTGCCAACCACTCAGTCTCTTAGTGAGCCCACATACCAGCTTTAAAGTAAGCTCTTCTAAAACCAATGCAACAGTCCTGTGGGTTAAGTTTATATTATTTCCAGATTCGTATAGCTGCAGGCTCCTTTTTAAAGTTGCAAATGATAAGTCATCTCTTTGTTGCCAGTACTTTTCTTTTTTTTTTTAAACTTTGTTTAAACATTGTTCACTGATGCACTTAGTGAAAAACAGACTGTACTAGCTGTAACATAGCTGTATATGCTGTAGCAACAAGAATACAGTATGTATTTTGCAGCAGGAGGGGTGAAGAATCCCTGCTTGGACAATTCAGTCTACTAATAACTCCAGTATAGATACCAGTGCTGAAAAACAAATTCAAGCAACAAAAGCAACATATTGCATTGACACAGCACTTTTCATCTCAAAAGATACCAGTTGCATACTCTCAACAGCATAACCACAAGCTGTCCAAAGAAACTACCCTAAAAAATTACAAGGGCATGAGGGACTTCTCTATCGTCTCATGCCAGCTACCCACAGAGGAAAAAACAAGCATAATCCTCCTTCTGGCACACTGGGGTTGGGTAAAGTCCCATTTGTTCACTGATGGCTTCATCTCTCCCTGTCCTGACCAGCACAGAAAGCAGGGAATCAGGCACCAAATGCTTTCAGCACATTGGAGTCCTTGCTTTTTCTCTTTTCCTGAGGGACTGTAAAAATTTATTATAAAAATGACACCACCCCAAAATTACACTGTAGAAACATAAATGCATTAAATGCTCCTCTTTTCACCTTTTACTCCCTTGCCTAGTTTTGTCTTCCATTGCATCTCCACCAGTCCTGCCATGGCTCACCAAAATTTAAGCTGGAGTTGAGAAAGCATTTGCTTCTCTCCATAAGAGGAGTTAATTTTCTCCTCCATCTTTCCCTGGTTTGAAAAGCAGGCGCTTTCTCTAGCTTCTCTCAGCAGTTTGGCACCAGAAGCAGAAACAAAGAGGACCAATTGCAGAAAACTGCGGGGAGTGATGCTACCCCGTATCTTCAGATCCTATTCCACGGGGCCTCTTCCACTCTCACTTGCTCCCGCAACTCACACCAGAGCTGCATCTTGGTGGTGAGTGGGAGCTCTTGGTTTACTTAAAGCAGAATCTGCTTTTACGCTCCCAACTGCCTATATATGTATAGAGCCGTGCAGTGGTGCCCAGCGAAGAGACTGAATTTGTTTTTAAATGATACATCCTGCAATCTCATCAGTCTCCAACTTAACCTTGATAAACAACAGGGAATCGGTACTGGAAGCTCCAGTCAGGACCGGATTGAGGCTAGCCGGCTTTTTGTCAATATGCTACATTTATCAGTATACTGTGTTTGACCCTTTTTACGGATCAGCTGGGAAACCAAAGCTCCCATGCCTGCCTGTGAACTCACACTCTGGTTCTGCAAACATTTATATAAACAACTTAATCCCACATACTTGACTGGTCTCCTAATTGAATATTTGCAAGACTTTGACCTTAGTGTAAACTGACTTCACGGGAGACCAGGCAGCAATTTCCATGCATTAAAAGACAAGGCTGGCATTAAAATACCAAAAATCCATTCCCTCCATGCCTAAATTCACCCTGAATTTACCTTTTGTCCCTCAAAACCGAGAACAAGAGAAGTCAGGATGCATAATCAGAGTGAGGGTGAAGCATGAAAGCAGAGTTGACTAACAAGCATGCGAAGTTCCCCTTCGCTTGCTCTGTTGTACTGTCATGGTCAGCCTGATTGCTTGGGGACCACAAAAAATCAGATATGGTACATCTGTTTCTAAAATTTAGATCTCTAAGCGAGAAAAGTCAGAAGGTTTCTTTCAAGTCTGATTCAGCTGCTTACGCTCTTCAGCAGAAAGCGGAAGGTAGGGCTTCCGTGCACAATTAATGTGAATATTTATTGACCTTGGGCATACATAAGAGCTACTTAAGAAAACTATGTTAGCGTATCGTAAAGGTAACATACTGCTGGCAGACTATGGCACAGCGGTGAAGTTGCATAATTATTCTGCAGGCAAAAGTGAGTGAAGAAGCTTGCAAGACTAAGCTTCCTCCTGCCAGTGCCTTGAGCCGCGGGCTGGAACGCTTTTGGGATAAGCCTTGAGCTGGAATGAAGCTATTCCCCTCTCATTTCCCTTAAATGGTGTGTCTGACTCACTGTATTTGGGGGACATGCCTTGGTTACTCACAGACTGTTTATCTAAATTCTAATCATGTGGTTAAAATAACTGGTTTATAATCCCCAAATCGCAAGGACCCAGATCCTGGTATCTCTCACACCGACTTAAGTCCTGAGAGCAAGCCTACTTACATGAGTATTTACTGACCGCACCGCAGACCCAGCTCTTGCTGCGAGCCACAGGGCAGAGCACAGCCACCCTTGGCCTTTCCCAGCCCAACTGCTCAGCCTGGGATGGCATCAGGTTTCCAAAGGGACCTTGTGGGTCACTGAAGGAGCGAAAGGATGGTCCTGTGGCTAATCTGCTGAAGCAAAACAGGCTCAGACCCTTGTCAAGCCATAACTTAAGGCTGTAGGATTGTGCAGAAAATTCACTCAGTCCTTCTCTCTGCTCCAGTTCTCTAACTGAACAGAGCTAGAGATAAGAGATAAACAGAGAAAAGTCGGGGTTTTTTTTTTCCTTCTCCTGCCTTTGTAGGTTGTAGTTTCCCCCATGAGCACCAGTTTCTCAGCATGGTGTGTAGCTCTGCTGGGTCAGGCTTTCAGACAGGCTTTTTGCTGCAAGTACAATCCAAGTGATATTGTTCAAGACCTTCATCCGCTTTCATAAAGCATAAAAAATAAATCTGGATGGGAAGGATAACCAAGTCGGTTCAGGACTGGGCCCGATATTTTTTGCCTCAATTTCTGCTGGCAACAGTGAGTAAATTTGGTGGCAGCCATTTTCTCCTGGTGCTACAGAAGGAGAGGAAGCCTTCCTAGCTGCGGGGATGCTGACTTGCTGTCCTGCCGTTCAGCCACCGAGAAGGTGGATGTTGGGGCAGAAGGTCGGGAAAGGGAGTGTCCCCTGGACTGCAGCCCCGGCTGGATGCACAGCGCTGCTCGCTGTAATGGCAGGGGCCAAGAGGACCCATGAGTGCACTTGCTGGGAGTGAAAGGACACTAATTTGTCGACAGTTAACAAAGCCGATATCTGAGGGATGTGTCATAACATTCCAAGGAGCAAAACTACAATAATGGAATGTGTTTTCACTTTAGATAATGTCTTTTTGGCTAATAGATGCAGAGAAAAACAAAGGATGAGTCTTTATGAGACGGGGGGAGGTGAAACCCACTCCTTTGAACCCTGCAGACGGCCCTTAGAGAAGGGGCAGGTAGTGGGACTCACCAGTACTCACTAGTAGTTAAATCACAGAGATGCATACACGTGGAGAAAAGAGAAAGGCTCATAACTAAACTCAACCAAGTCCCATGGCTGGCACAAACTCCAGCGACATCCATGGGGTTTGGATTAGGCCCCTAATGAGCTGCCTTTATCCCTTCAACTCTCTAGTTGCCGGAGGTGCCAAAAGTGGATTTGGGGAATATAAAATGAGAGAGAAATTCCCACAGCAGCACTGAGCTCTTTCGCTGGTACTCGTAGAGAGCGTATTTCTTTGCCAACTCCATAAAGCAGGACTGCTACAGGGGGACTCATGATTGTTTGCTTTATCCATCCCGCACCACGTCAGACTACGCGCTGGGTCCTCCTTACTTGTATGTCAGCTTCTCCCTAGCGACATGACCTAAAATAAGACTGCCAAGGCTATTAGGCACCTTAAAGTGACAGAACACAACGTGAATACCCATTATGCTCTCTGTTCAGCTGGATTTCTTAAATATGTTCTAGATGGTGGGTTTGGCTTACTTAAGGACAGAAGAAAAAAAAGCCATGTCTTTGTTCAAGTATTGTTCTTCCGAGCACAATGGGTTGTGTTTTTTGTCCCCACAGTGCAACAGGTTTTCGACTCAATGGATGGAAATACTAACTCACAGCTTTAAAATGGCAACACATCACACTCTGGGGACTAGCATTTGCGTTTGAACTTGAGCAGTATAGTCACTAAAAAGATTCGTATCTCTTGAATTTGTCACATACATGCAAAATAAGTGTGTTTATCCTGTCCTGCGAGATCTCATTAGGAAACACATTTGACATCCTTATGAAGGACAATGTTTGCTCAATTTTCGTTTAGTGTGTATGGAGGATAAGCAAGCTCTGGATCACCTTTCACCTATGCACAAAGCTGCAGCTGAATGACAAAAACCCGTAGTGTTGGTTGAGCATCATCCAATATTACCTGTACTGAAGCAGTATTTTGAATTCCTGCTCCATCAGCTGGAACCCTGAGCGCTGTGCATGCTGCAGAAACAGTCTTGCCACACAGCGCTAGCGCAATTCAGGCCTGTCAGCATCAAGTAGGTCAGATACCAGCATGCAGAACCAGCCTGTTCACACACAGCAAGCCAAATGCGTCCATGCTGGGATCCTCATGAATGTGCAGCAACCACTTTTGAAACTAAGCATGCCAGGCTATTATAGGTACACAAATTGATCTGGTATTATACAGCAGCCAGATGTCTAGAACTGACGAGGTCACTAAATTGCCAAGAAAAACAATAAGCTATTTCCAGAAAGTAAGTGGGTTGGCAAGTCTACAACCTGCAGCAAAAGGAGTCAGAGTCCAACCCATCTTTTTAATATAACTGCTGATCACCATCATCTCCTGGCTATGGAGGATGAATGAAATTGCTCATCATCTTTTTAATTAAGTTATGTAGCTATAGTACACACACAACAAAGTTTCTAATAGCAGAAGTTGCTGTCACAGAGAAGTGTAGGGCAGTAGGCATTTTGAAAGTGCGATTTCACATAGCTATCCAAGACCACTTTAAGAAAGCAGGGAGAAATTCAGGCTGCGTACCATTGAGTCTACTGACTTGAAGTAACCAGTTACCACCCTGCCAACAGCAGTTAAAAAACAAACGCACAAAAAAAAAAAAGGAACCCCCATATCATTTATCCAAGGATGCATTACACCAGGGCTGGCAAATTCACAAACTGCTATTCATCATACTATAAGCAGAAAAATTGAGTCATTGTGGGAGAAAATGCGAAGCCTCGTGGACCAGGTTTCCCCATTTAAAGGCCCCTTTCAATCAACCAAACTTTTGTAGAGCAGCTATGGTGTTCAAGAGGATGGTGTTATCTCTAAAGCATCCTGATGCCCCCACCTGGCACAGAGCCCTCTCTCGGCCATTCATTTAGGCAACACACCTATGGGCAGGCTGCTGCTAATACATGTAATTTCTGTGGAATTAGGCTGCTGGCAGATAAATGCAGCGCGTGAGGACCTGCGTTGCTGTGTGGGTACTCAGTGGGTGTTTCTCTCCCCTAAAACTCCCCTTACCTGCAACGTCATTTACCGATGAGGAAACAGTTACGCAGCCTGTGTGCGACTGCACACAACCCCAAATGTTCTTCTTCCACCAAACCCGCAATTACAGCCACAAACTGGACCAGATTCACCGCCCCACTCTGCCCGTCGTGCATGGCAAGGCCAGTGCCGCGCAGCCCACGCACACCAGTGAATTTTACACACACAAGCTCACTTGTGGTCGGCTTTCCATTTTGAGCTGACCAAAACAGTTCAAACAACATTAATCCCTTGGGGTAAGGCACACGTCAAGGTTTAAAAGAAAAAGCATTTTGAAGCAGTCCAAACACACACAAAAATGCACTCCATTGTACAGCGTTGGCCCATCTCTGCAACCGGGGAAGGGCTGACACCACCCACGGAGCCTGGATCGGCTCCTTCTCCTCAGGGCTTGGTTTATCTTCCAAACACAAAACTATTTTCCTGACCAAAACAGACAACAGAAACCTTTTACGTGCTGCTTCTCCCTGTCCTGTCCTCACTTCACTGCTTAACGCTCTCTTACCCCACAAAAACCACCTTCTCACTGAGGCGCTCTCAGCCCTTTCTAGGAAACATCTCCTCTCTGCAGCACCTCAGCTGGGTTTGATGATGAAGCAGGACTGGCAGCTCCTTGGACCTCTAAGGGACATATCATCAGTTATACTTCTCTTTTTGGAAGATCACTCACCCAGCGGTGGATTCAGCAAGGCAACAGAAAGGACTGAAATGTCCCATTTCCACCCAGATCATTAGGTACTGACACTCGCTCAACACCTGGCAGAGATGCTGCACAGTGCTCAGGGCAGCTGGGGCTGTACCCAAGCCTCTCTTCATGGGGACATGGCCTGTGTCCCTGGTCACAAGGGGCCCTCAGCCTCTCATCTTTGCCAGCCAGTGCCTGGCAATATGCGAGATTTTGACAAGACGTTTCGGGCAGCACTCTACCACGTGCTGCTGCTGGATGCAGAGAGGTTCTTGCTCCTGTTGTAGGTTTCTACTACCGCTTTATCTCCAAGGCTGCATTTCATCCACATCTTGTGTGTACTCTGCCCTCCCTCCTGTGGAAAGTTAACAGGAGGAAAATTCAGGTATTTTCATCACCCCACCTCCCTTATTCTCCTTCAGGTACCTGGTCTTTGAATCCAGTCCTTCCTCCAGTCCCTGGGCTCTTGTCCCCTCTTCTCTTACATTTGCGTGATGCTCCCATTGAGTGGACATTTGTCTCACCTTTGAGTCTCTGAGTGCCTCTGGACTGCAGTCAAAACGGTCACCGTCGCTTGCTTAGACATGAGCTGACCGCACCATTGGCCATTTCTCAGCTGTGCCATCACCAGACTCAGGCAGTCTGCCTGAACACCAGTTATTCAGGGTCTGCCCCATGCTCTGTGCTGCTACATAATGCTGGGAAATTATAATTAGTTTAAACCAAGCACTGAGGTAGCTCAGGATTAGCAGAGGTAATTCAAATATTTGACTGCAGTGCAAGTTATTTCCACTTTGACCTGGGAACCGTCTCTCTTCATTTATGGCACTCCACGTCAGATGGAGCATTACCGGCTTCCTCAGGAAGCCTCTTGTCCAAAGGGGCAGCCCTTTTGATAAATGACCCTCGCGTAAAGTACGCACAAAAGTGGCCCCCCTCTTCCCTGAAAATATTTTGCCCTACTGAGGTTTGCTGGGCAGGGAACAAGCCATGATAAGGAAGAGTATCACATCTGAAGAGGGAAGGAGTGAGCAGTGCTTCTTCTCTATGAGAAAAGAACAAGAAGTGAAAAAAGAAACAGGCAGAGGTTGAGCTGAACAAACCCTTTAGATACCTATTTGCTTCTGCAAATGCTCCTTTCTTGTCCTCTGTTTTCGCCTGCTGCCTCGGTTTCCCCGCTCCAGGCCCAGGATCCAGGCACCCACCGGTGCTCGTCACTGCACACAGGCTGCTGATGTCTCCTAGGGCTCACGTGAGGTCTCTTCCTCAGGGCCCATTTTTCTATTCAGACACAAATTAAAACAGTGTTGGCTGGCTCTGGACACTCTCAGGCAGTCCCTTCTGTCTCACCAGCCTCTTTCTCACAGAGAAAACCATTAAACTTTTTTTTTATTTGGTATTATTTATTTTGCCCCCAAACCAGGCTTCAGGAATAGCTGATGAATTACTTTAACATTTCAAACAATCAATTTTGGACAGAGATCAAGCAAGAACCTGGATGGTAAATCATTGGGAAAGTTATTGATGATGACAGACAGATGGTTAGAGAGAAAGACTAATATCAAAGTTACCTCCAGCATCTTGGCCCCGGTGACCTATGAAGCAGCGTTTTATGCGACCATCAACTCCATCAAGCAGAGGATCAGATATGCTCACCCTGTGAATAAAATACTTTGGAAAACAGCTGTAATACTTACTGTCCTTTGATCTTTCTGCTGCCTCCCAATATGCTTATCACTACTTTAAATCAATCCCCTGATGACTTCTTAGGGAAGGGGGAGACTGTTGTCCTATAGTCAACATGTTATACAGACGCCCTGAACATTTCTGGTTATTAAAACACCCTCTAGCACATTTCTTTTGCAAGAACCGAGTCCTGGGTGTCCCTGTAAATTATGGCTGAGGTAACCACATTTCTGCCTGCGTAAGAATTTCCATTGTCATCCAGTAGGAAAAATGCCTCTTCACTTCCCCTCTGCAGGCCTGCGGAGCAGTGCAGCTGGCACTGCAAAGTGGCACCCTGCCTCCTGCCCAAGAGGTAAGGGAATGATCCCTATATATGGTCTGAAAAGTGACTTGGGAACTCGCATGGAGTAAGGGCATGGTCCTACACTGGCACACGTTATTATTACATGGATAAAGCTTCTGTAGCCGGTAGCAATGAAAAGAAAAAATTACCAGAAAGATTCCCCATAAAAATTTCAGTAAAAATGTTTTCAGATTTTCCGATCTTTTGAAAATATTTGAAATATTTGAACCCTCCCTCAAATTATGCACTAGAGAAGAAAACAGTAAGAAAAGACAAGTATTTGGACCAATTTGGGTCTGTAACAGGACACAGAATTTTTATAAGCCATTTTTCATCACAGTATTTTTTCAAACCTCCTTCACTCCCCACAAAGATGTGGAGATCCCACACTTTACAGACGTCCCCTTTCTAATTCTCTGACTTTGCTTCTTTGGTGCTCTTAGCAGAAGCAAGTGTAGACACAGCGCTGGTTTGGATTTTAGGGTAATACCTCCATTTTGCATGGATTCACCAGCTGTATTTGAGGGTGTTGCACATCCAATAACCTGCAAGGTTCAGGTTATTCTCCTGCTTTGCAAGGAACCAAAGGCAAAGGACACAGGACAGGACAATCCGGCATGAGCCTGACGGTGCTGTCATCAGTCCAGAGATTCTCACAGGTTTCCACAATGCAGAAAGGAGGAGGTGATATGAGATGACGGACAGAATATTAAAGCAAAAGGAAGAAGCAAAGATTCTCCCCAAGCACTCCCTCACTGTTCCACTGTAAATAAATAAATATATTAATAAAGGAAGAGCAAAAATTCAAAATGCACTTTGCAACCAACTAAAGAAAGCCCTAGAAAGGGACAGGGTCTATGGAAGCCGAGACAGACAAGAATCATGATAGAAAGAGAAGTGCTGGAAGGAAAAAAAGGCAGTGAAACATAAGATGGCAGGGAGAACCAGAAACCCAATCAAGATTAGAAAACATTTTTATTATACTTGGCATTAATAACACAAGTCCTCTAACTGTGGCTAAGATGTAGAAGGAACATCTATAATACCCCATTGTATATTAATTTAACATCAAGAAAAAAAAGTAGCACTCTGGGAACATGATGCCCTCTTGCTGCCAGCTGCCTGCTGTGCCAGCATGGCTGCTCGCCCTCCTCCTGGTCAAGCGTGCTTTCAGAAGAGGGTCAGTGAGGTCTGGGGGCTGGAGCTTGCTGCGCCATGAGGAACTTTGAGAAGCGAGAAGCCAACGTTCTTCCCTGGGGACAAGCCCCTGCTGACAGGGGGGACACCCCGTCTCCAGCGAGGGGCTGGAGTCACAACTCCATGACACCGGTTGCAGGTTTTCAGTTTGAGAAACGGTCCCCGTGGCCGCAGGGGGCAACACACCGTCAGCACAGCGCGGGATCCCGCAGCGCAACGTGGGCGCGTCACGCATTCACGCATTCAGTGCTCCGGTCGTTTCACACACACGTGCACGATGCACGCACGCACGCAGGGGAAGGACCGCAAAGAGCAAAAGCAGAGAGCAGTGGTGGGCCATCGGCATCCGTCTTGTACCAGGTGGCACCTGTTTTCAGTGTGCGCTTGGCAATTCGGTTGAGACGATCGCCCAGTCGGCAACCGGCGAGAGAGACACTCCTTTGCTTTAATCCCCGGGACTGCTGGAGACAGTCTGCGATGACTCAGAAAGGCGGTTAGTTAGATAGCGCTTGCGGTATAAAGATTTCTAATTTTACAGGCTAAATCATTACCTTGGCATTTCCCCCACCAGAAGTGCAGGTCTCTGCTGCTTGAGCTAGCAGAGAGGAGAAAGAGGAGAGGTGGCGGTGCCGCCAAATGCGGGGGAGAGCAAGGAAGAAGGGAAGGGCGAGGAGGATGCAGCCTTTGGGAAGGGAGGACACGGCAGTGACTTCCCCCGGGGTCTGCGTTGGCTGTGAAGCTGCATCCCACGCACCCCCAGCTGCAAACAGCCCGAGACGGCTGCGCCTGCCCGCTGAGGGGCTCCTCAGCTTTGCTAGCCACGCGGTAGCCACCCACCGATCTCAGGCCTCTGTCCCATGCCATGCCTGTGTCATCCAGGGCTTGTCAGAGCTAGAGTTAGACCTTCTTTTTGACACAGAGTCTCACTGGGAAATTGAAGAACCTCTCTTTCCTAAGCATATACAATTTCCCTTCATGTTTCCAGCTTCCCAACAAGATGCAAAGCACCAGATTTCAAAGTCACGACATTTCCATGCACAGAGTATCAGTCACCGGCCCAGAACTTTGCCTGGGCATCGTCGAGGGAAACCCACACCTGAACAAAGCAGCAGCAATCACGACTGCTGCACTTCCACTCGGTAAAACGGATTTCTTGCAGTCGGAACCTTTGGTGTAGAACACACTAAAAAGAACGGGGGTTTGCTTTTAATGTTTCTTACAAGGAAAAGCTTTGACCGCTTTGCATTTCAGGGCTCAGTAGGCAAATTGTGGACCACAACTAACCAGGTAAATGATGAATGACTGGTATTCTCAGCCCTCTCTCTTCCTCTCTCTTCCCCAGCTGAGGAATATATTATGTAGGATCCTGCACAGTGGTTGAGCAGAGGTTTGACAAACACAGGGCCGAGTACATAACGGAGACTTTCAAGTGGTTGTGCTGATGCAGTAATTTCATAGTTTGCTCAATTCCAGACTTTAACCTCAGTGCCAAGAATCAATGCCATATAAAAATGAAAAGTCAAAAATAATTTTAAAATACACAGAGAGAAATGCAATACAAAATATAGCTAAAAATAAAAGAGCAAAAGTAAGCAAATAAGGAATGCTCAAAATGGGTATGGCAGTTTGCTCTGGATCAAAATTAAGACTTAGTTACCACCCAGTCCAGTGAACCTGGAGTGGATCTGGAAGACATTAAAGATTTGGAATAAAAAAATACAGAGTTGAAAAATTATATTTAAGTTTGGTTACTAATTAAAATAAACTGCAAAAATAACAGCAATGGGTTGCCAATATTATTTGTACTTTTATCCTGCTTCCAAATACCCTGGGCAGAATTGCACTGCTTAGTCCTTTGAAAGAGTAGAACATTTGAATAAAAACGCATAATCAAGTTTAAGACTTTAGAAATAGTGCACAGGAATAAAACCGTCCGCTGTATGTTCTCAAGCTTAAAAGCCAAGTACCAACTGTATTAGCTCTTGATGTTTTAAATTATCACCATGGTACTCGATCTCGGGGAGCGGCAGGAGTGGGGCTCCTCCAGAAGTGGGGACGAGTCGGGAGCCGGGAGCAGCCCCAACACAGGCTGTGCCCTCACCAACAGGTACAGCCCCGGGGGGCTGCCCACAACGGGCAGGTCTGGGGGCTGCTAACCAGGTCCACTGACAGCCCCAGGCAGGGCGAGAGATCAACCAAGTCCGGGTCCGCGCAGGGGGTCCCGTCAGGAGCAGGAGGAAAGGGGCCAGACACAAGGCGAGCGATGGGGCCACCTGCAACACCGGGCCAAGATCCAGCCAGGAAGCGGGGCAGAGGCAGGGCTGAAGACCTGCACGCCTACGGCACGGCTCAGGCTCAGACTAGGCCCGGTGCCCAGGCTGGATCCAAAATGGAGCCCCTGGGCCCATAAGCAAAGGGTACAAGGTAGGGGTCTCAGGTGCGAATTCATGTACCATCTTAATTTAATACATCTTTTGGCCTTTCGGCTACTGAGTGTATTGAACTCCATAAAGTGCCTTTGAACTTGTATGGAAATGTCTTTAGATTTTTTTTTTTTCCCTAAAATGGATGTTAAGGATCCTAAAAAAGAAAAGCAAAGTACCTGGGGTTTTTTCTTCTTTTTTTAAAGCACAATCTGAACTAAATTGGGTCCTGCCAACTACCGATTTGCTGTAGACAATTTGGGCTGTGACTCTATCAGATCAGCCAAAGCCAGAGCGAGCAGGACAGAGCCCTCGCTGAGAGGAAACCCAAGCGCTGACAGACCCGGTGGCAGTGATCCCCCAGACAATCTGGATCAGAAATCCAAATTGCTCCTTATGGCTAAGAGATTGGGTCTTCCACATGACATTAAAGATGGAGCTTGTGGTCCATGAAAAGATCCCCTTAGACATTTTGTGACAAGAGGAATCTTTGGCCCGATTCCCATTCCCCCACGGCAGGGCTCCAGTCAGCAGAAGAGATGCAGAGCTCCCAAGCTGCTGCTTGATTTTCAGTGGGACTTGCATTTCGGAGCATCTGGCCTATTCTCTCTTCCTAAATTATTTTTGGTGTTTGCCCTATATATATGATACATCCAGCTTAGACCACGCTGAAGACACCATACAAACAGTCTCCTCAGATGCTGTCTTGGCACTTCCATTTCCAGGTCAAAATATCAGCTAAAATGGTCTCGAGTGGTTTACAGAGTAGGTTTGATTCCAGGTTCATCCGACCACGTTCACATACAAAATAGTTCAAGGGAAGTGAATGTCCTCCAACATAAAACCTTCAAAGGACCAGAGATTCAAAAAACTGATCAGATGACTGGTTCGTTTTTACTCAGGAAACTATGGTATGTTTTAAAAAGCTCAACAGACAGTCTCTTTTGCCTTTGATAAATTACTTGCTCTCGTGTACATTAGCCATCCCAAACGTCTGCTCAGTAGCTGCCACCCCACTGTAACATCTTGCTTTCTTCTCTACAGGAACTCTGTAAATTCACTATCCTTTTCTTGTAATCCATCTTTCTCATTACTTCTGTCAAGGAACCACTTGAGCTTCTTTAATTCACCCACATTTTCCCAGGCTAAAAGCCTTTGGTTGTGTTCATGACAGGAAATGCCTGGTTATCTGTTCGGTAAACTGATGAAGTAAATACCAAAAGCTTCCAGGACAGTTTTCGGTCTTTTAAAAGCAGTTCTCAGTCCAGTCCTGTTGTCCCGTTTCCTTAATACAATCAGAGCATCTTTGACCTTTGTCTGAACCCCATGGCAACGATTAAAGACCCTACCGGGGCAGCAGTAGCCGCGAATGCCACAGATCTTCACACGGTTCCCACCAACTCCTGTACTTCAGCAGAAGGCTCTGGCAGTCAGATATTTTGAAGGCTTCTCGTTGTTGTTTTTCACCAAAGTCTATCGATTTCTCTTCCAGGGGGTCAAAAAATCAGCAGTCAGTCACTTTGTTTTATGCTGCCCGTCCTTTGCCCTCTGAATGCATTTAGCATTGCCTCATAGGAAAAGTAATGCTTGATTGTCAGATTTCTACAATTCCTAATTAATCCAAAAGTTTTCCCCATCTGTATTCCTTCCCTCTGCCTTTCTGTATTGATTCCTTAGCTCAGGAAGGCAGACCCTGAGCAGATTTTCTGATTTCCCTTAGCAGATTCCTGATTTTTGCTACCTTTTTACCTGCAAATTTTATTCTGCTCACTAGGTCAGACGTGCAAATCTGAAATTTTTGATGACAGCATTACAGATGACAGGGCTCATGACAGTCCATAGGTAAGAATGCGGAAACCCCTGAATCAGGCTCATATAACCTGGGGACATGTAGGATGAGAACATGACATTTTCACTGTGAGTTGTGAAGGTCACTCAAGGCCTCCAAACCCCAGAAGTAAGTGAAAAAGCTATGATCCTTAGAAATAATAAGTAATAACCTCCTTTACCTCCACTGTGATGTCCATAGGGACTGTATCACTCACAAATGAACTAAGCCAGCTCAGAGATAGAGCAGTGAAGCTATCTAATCGCTAGTAATAATAAAAAAAACTATTTAAAATGGAAGAAGCCAAGAAGCACTTACAGTCTAAAGCTGCATGGTAAGACAAACCAACTGCCTGACCTGAAATTTGGCTAAGATAGGACTCCAGGACAAACACTACAGCAAATGTCACCTCGGCATTACTCAGCATTCGCTGTCGAGATCTTGGGGTTTTATCTCTCCAGAAAAGCAGGATTTTAGCACTCAGTTACAGTCGATAGTGATAGACATGACAGACACACAGCACAATGTACTGGACTGATATATTTCCTTCAGCGTGGTCCTGAGAGTCCTTCAGGCTGTCAGTGGACCAGTGGACCACAAGACCATCAGACTTATACCAGGCAGGCTCTCAGTGCCACATTGTATGCTGGGGAAGGGGGAAGGTATATAGGGGAACAGACTTTCTTTACCATTGCTTCCAACCGTTGCACCCCAGAATTTATAAAAATAAAATCTAATTGTTCAAGAAAACATGAGAATGGTACTGTGCAAAAGAATTACACCAAGGATATTTAATAGCACAGAGCACTGTATAGAGGGAACAACTGGATCAGGCCCTCTGAAGATGGCTATATGAGTTGCTCACTGTTACTCTGGCATTTAATGCTGGACCAATAAACAAGGCAGCCAAGGTCATGCAGAAGCATTGAGATAGTCTCTGTAAGTCCTGTATAACTTTGGCCTTAACAGGAACAAAATAGTACTGACATCCTTTTATGGGGTTTTTGGTGGGGGAAGGGAACTTCCCTTATTAAATCTTTTTTTGAAATAAAAAACTGTTTTCACTTAAAAGCAGAAAATCCTATTAGCCATGGAAGCCCTGTGTCTTCAGCTTGTATGTTTTCAGAATACATATATTTTTTTTTTAATATATGGTGTATATATATCTATTACATGAGCTTAACCGAACTCAGAAGTAATAACAGAAGTTTTCAAATAAAATTAGGAAACTTCTACCCAAAGAAAATGGCACTTACTGTGCAGTCAAGTGTCCCTGCTGCTACCATGCTACATAGCCATCACATCTGGTTGAAATATGCACATCACATTGTCACCAATCCATAAACCACATGCATGCTCAGACAGAGCAATCGGGTCTCGGTTGTGCTGCTTCCAGCCTGGTCACGCATGGCCAGGGGGCTCGGGCAAGAGGTGGTGAAGGGTGAGCCCAGCAGCAGTTTTGGGCACCCTGCCAACAGGGTCACCTCACTGGCCATGGCCACCAGCCACAGCCAGGACGACGGGGACAGAGAGAGAAGGCTGAGATGCCTGGCAGGACTGTGAGGCACAAGCCAGGCTGCAGAGAAAGCGGCAAGGTGAGGATGGTGCCCGGTGCAGGTCAGGCTGTGGGGTGCACCAAGGGGGCCTGTTGGACGCCCGGGTCTCATCCAGAGCCAGTCGGAAAGAGCAGTTTTCTTCCACGATTATCGAACAGGACCCCAAAAACAAACTCTCAGAAAAAATACCATGGTCTCTTTTTTCCCCGCTTCTTTCTGCTTTCCACCCACAGTTTTAATGAATGTCTTTTGGAAAGAGAAAGGGAAAAAGAAAAGTGGGAATATGGCATGAGATGTGTCTGGCAAGGGCTGGGCAAGATGGTCTCAGAAGTAGAAAGACAAGGCAGGATGGAAGAAGGAAGGGGCAAATCCTGACCTCTCTGAGCTTAACAGGGGTTCAAAACCTGAGCATTTCTATGCTGGCATGCCCTGTCTCTGCTCTTCTCTCATCAGTGCCCAGCGGGATGCGGCCCCTCACATAGGCTTCAGAGACGGCTTTATTGCACGAAAGATCTGTGAGCTGGTGCCCTCGTGTTTCTTCTCTTATAAAAGAGGAATGTGTTTTGGCTGCTGAACAAGAACAGTAAAGATGGGCTGTAACAGATACAGTTAAAAGTACTTAAATCAACTTTTTTCATTTTATCTCTTCCCCCCCATTTGATTCATATAACAAGTAAATCCACCCACTGAATATAAACACAAATAGATTTTAATGGGAAAGTTCATTAAAAAAAACCTCAAGACTTTTAAAAAGAATTTAAAAGACACGTCAATGAGCAGCTGTAAGCTAAAATCACTGCCATTCTTACTCTTCCAACAAAATCAAACCTAGAATCTTCCTGGGTAATTCCCATCTTTGCATAGGTCAAATTCATAAATTATGTTATTTTTCCCCAGGCCCTCTCCACAGCCAAAACTAAGCCAGGATGAGCAATAAATTTACTCACTAGATGGAGCAAGAGTATCTAGATAGTAGAAGGTATGCCAAAGTACTATAATGTGAGTCTCAGAACTGGGACAGCGCAACTTCATTTGCAAGCCTCAGAAAACCACAGACAGAGTTCTTGTATTTTAGGCTTATTCCAGCAATGTCAGTGTCACGCTTAAGTAGCTGAGCAATACTTGAAAATTAGGGGGAATTCCCTGGGTAATACTGATATGGTGAAGCTCTTAGGGGGAATTACATTAATTCCCCCTAATTAATGTAAGAGGAGAGGGGCTCCTGCCACCCATTTCTTTTTCAGTTGCCACTCTCAGGAATGCTCTTATTGGGAGTTTCAAGTGACCTTTACAAACCACGCTCCTACTGGCTTTGTTTCCCGAGGAACAGTAATTTTCAGTGATGAAAGCACTTTTCTTCAGAGCAGCCCTGCTGTGCAGGGCTTTCTCCCTTTAAGTTATTGGTGGTACAGGGACACCTCATGTACTGCAACCCCATGGCAGCGAGCTGCCTTGTTTTTTGGCTTGAAAGCATGAAAGGCACCTCTGTGTAGCCATTGCGGGTTTTCCCTTGCAAGAATAAATGCAATTTTCAGTCATTAATAAAAGTCCTCCTGGATATTATCAGCACAGAGGGTCTAGCATGGACTAACATCAGTTCAGAGAGCGCTAGGTAAGAAAGCCGGAGGACTGCAGCGTCTCTTGGGATAGGAGCTACTGATGCTGGAATGAAATTTTCTGCAGGTTGTCTGGCAGCTGCAGGTCAGCATAGGCAGTTAAAGCCACCGCTGGGGTTTATTCCTGTTTTCCCACAGTGTTAGATCTATGGCAAAGTGTCGTGGTTTAACCCCAGCCAGCA